>NW_009649570.1:3355601-3416747 GCF_000708025.1 Charadrius vociferus
GTCTCTTTAGTCTAGAGAAAAGAAGATTGAGGGGGGATCTTATTAATGCTTAGAAATACTTAAAGGGAGGATGCCAGGGGGATGGGAGCAGTCTTTTTTCAGTGGTGCCCAGTGATAGGACGAGGGGTAATGGGCACAAGCTTGACCATAGGAAGTTCCATCTTAACGTGAGGAGGAACTTCTTTACTTTGAGGGTAGTGGAGCACTGGAACAGGCTGCCCAGAGAGGTTGTGGAGTCTCCCACTCTGGAGACATTCAAAACTCGCCTGGACGCTGTCTTTTGCAACCTGCTGTAGGTGACCCTGCTCTGGCGTCGGGGTTGGACTGGATGATCTCCAGAGGTCCCTTCCAACCCTGACCATTCTGTGACTCTGTGATTCTGTGAAACTGTCCCCTATACATATTCTAAGGCCTTTCTAGACATGCTTACCTGTCCTACCCACCCTTACCATACTTACTACTTCTGAACTTTCTTCTGGTCCACTCTAGCATCAAACAGGGAAGCGCAACAGATAACTTCCTAGGGTCTATGTGCTCTGCATCTGGTACTCTCTGTGTTTTAGATGTCTGCCACAGCCATGGCTGTACACAGACAGCATTGCATATAGAGGAAGGATATATAAATAGGCCTAAAAAGTAACTACAGAGAAAGGAATAATTCACATCCTCAGTCTTTCCAGTGAATGCATTTACAGTAACATACTGTAGCAGGAAATCCCTGCTGTTGCTCCTCAGGAGAAGATTGTCCCTCTTGTACTGTGATCCCACTTGTATTCCTTTTCTCTGATGTTCATTATCACAAGAACAAAGATGCAAGGGGAGCTGAACTGAACTCCATACTGTATAGACCGTACACATTATCTGTATCATTATATGTATGTATAAATCTGCATTTGTGTATATAAATATATACACATACCTGAGTAATTAAATGTAGGGAGAGTACATGTATGTATATATTTTATGTATTGTATCTGTAGAGTACATATGTCCTAGTTCATTGCAGTAGGACAATGTGAATAAGGATAGCCTAATGACATCTAACTTTTCTTCTGGCATTGATTCAAAGTACAATTTTTTTCATCAATTCATTACTACTTCTCCCTATCATTTACTTTTACATTTAGTTTTCTATTTAGCTCTTCCTCTGATTAATTTTACTATAGATGCAGAAATGATAGGCTTTTTTTTTTTTTATATAAACAGAATATATTTGCCAGATTGGCTTTCTTCCACAAAGCCTAACAACCCCAATGCTTAGAGCTTGTTAGGACTGATTCTTTTCTAACTATATCCATGCATTCAGGGATGTGATTAATTCTTCTAGAAAAAAATCTATGCAGTTGATAGCTTTAAAAATGTGTAACATGGATAAGTGTCACACAGCTGGCTATGAAAAGAGAAGGGTATTAATCACAACATTTAGATTGGATTATAGATGCAGTTGAACTTTTTTCTCCCTTGCTGCAACCATTCTTCTTGGAACAGTCACTGCTCTGCTATTCTAACAGGGGGTGAAACACGTCTAATTTATACAGCTGAAAAGGCTTGGCCTTACTTTCAAGACCATCTCATGAATTTGATAAACATGGCTCATTGAAGAATATAGGCTCACAGACAAGAATTATCCTTCGTTTAAGATTCAACAAAGCTCTAGGAGAAGAAAAATCTGAGATGCAAAAGACAGTAAACATGTTTGATGGAGGCAACTGTACTATGTTAATTAAAATCTCAGACTGCCTTTATGAAGCATGGAATTTGTGACCCTTAAAAGCATCACTGTGAAGTTGGTGCTTAGAGTTTTGGCTCAAGCTTACCCCTACTCTCTTAGGAGCCAAAGGTGACACTTCTAATGTCTTCAAAAGAAGTCAGAGCAATCCCACATTTCTGCTTTTGGTTCTCCATTTCTAATAGTGCATCAGTCCCTATGAAGAAGGACAACAGGGCTTTTTTTTCCAACTGGCTGGATTGTCATGAGTTCTTCCCAAAACAAGCACATGTTTATATTGAATCTGAGAACAGGTTTTCATAACATTCTTACTCACTAGCAGAGAATTACATCTTCAGCAGAGGTTGTTTGGGTATTTTTTAGATGGTCTTTTATCTGAAAACACTGATTTGCTAAAATGGCCATTGGCTTAAATGGTGTTTCAGATCAAACAGGAGAAAGAAACCAGTGTAAGTATCTTATAACTAGAACCCTTACTTGACACAGCAAAGATGCAGCAATGCAGAAACTACAGTAGTGTTTTACACACCAAGCTGTATGTCACCAAGCTGTACAGAAGCCATTGCTCTTGCCCAATACATACTTAATTATTCACGCAAAGTGGAAAAGGTCTTTCAGACTGAATGTGGGAAACACAGCAGATCCAGAGCAGGGCGTGTGCCTAAATGGCAGAGACCCGCTTCTCTCTCTTTTGGTTTCTGTCACGAAACTCTGAAAAGAGTAATTTCCTTAGGAAGCATCAAAACAACCACTGGTAATACTCAGGAGAATTTTTTAAGACAAGAGAACCATTTAACTCCTGAGTCTCTTTCATGCCATCACAGGTGCAGGTAAAAAAACTTCTGGCCAAACAAACTTTTTGCTGTGGAAATATGCACCTGAGGAGGAGCAAGTCTGTCAATAAAATGGTTCAGGGGGATTTCAGTATCCCTCAGCAAAGGCAGGGAGTTTATGTCACTGCTATCAGCTTGGTTAGCTGTTCAATTTATTTGGTGGTGTTCAAAGAAAGAACAGTAAGAAATGCTTGGGGAACAATCACATGTCTTTGGGCTAACTGCAGGTGTTAAAGCTGTGGGTTTCTCCTGAAAGCCATCTTCAAAATGATACCAGGTGAGTTCTGCTTGTAAACGTCTGTTTTATTAGCATATGCCAGAAACCTGCAATCCCTTTTAACCAATGGTTTCTCTTTAGATTTCATCACATTTTCATGTTAAACAGTCTCAGAAAGACAACAGGTTGGCATAGGGAATGTCAGCGTAAAGTCCCTAACTCTCATTCCAGTTACAGAATTGTAGTTTTCCAGTCTGAAGGATGCTTTTAGTTTGATAAAAGTTAGTTTTAGAGTGCCACGTTTCATGCTTTACTTTGGAAATTTACACATTAAAGCAGGTCATGGCCAGAAAAGGGAAATGAATAGTCTTGCAGACTTATTCATTATATAGCTTGGTACTAGACCATTATTTCAACTTAAGTGTAGCAAATTACTTTTTCCCCCACTATCCGCAACCGTTTTTCATGAAGATTTTTGTTACATGATCCCTACCTTACTGGTGAGCACATGTTATTTTCTCTCCACTGGCTTTTTTAATGGCCACCCAATGGGGTCATATATCACCGTATTTATTGTATCTGCATCTGGTCAAAATGTTCTTAAAAAAATCATTTATTGAAATAATTCAGGGTTTTTTTCCCAGTTCTACAAAATATCCATAAGAAGAATGTGACTTTTATTACTTCATTCCTTATTCATAATTGTTTGTCAGATCACTTATGTGAACAAATTATTGCCTGTGGATTCCTCTCAAAACTTCCAATCATTCCTCACCATCTGGAGGATGAGGCTGGCTTCATTAGTCACACAGCCTTATTTATATCCTTTGATATGCAATAACCATCCTCTTGGAGACCAAACTGGGGATGTCCAAGTTAAAAGCATAATTCATTTTAGCCTGAGTTAACTTTCACTAGAGCTGCAACGGGCTCAAATGCTGTCAGGAGCACACAGAGTAACAAATACCTACTGAGGGAAAACTTCAAAGAACTGAGTTTAAAGAAACTGCCTAGCATTTACTTGGAAATGTTCTTAAGTATTTTTTTTTTTACCTTCCACACAAGAAAATATATCAGTTTTCCTACACGTATACAGTCTCTGTGCTCAGTCAGTTCCTGAATGAACCAGCAAGATAGATAACCATCTGCTGGTTGTCTAGAATGCTTCTGGTTCGTTTTACACATCATATATACATACATACATGTGTTTGTGTGCTGGCATGTATTGACATAAATGTATACTTGACCATGACTTCTTTGTATTTCTTGTCTGATCTATGTAGCAGCTGAGGCAGTAAGTGTCTAGCCTGGCACGCTCATAAAAATAAACAAAGATATATTATATATTTATTAATATATCTTTTGACATATCTCACACAGGGTTTATATGGAGAGATTACTTTAGCCTCCTCACAATAGTCTCCACTTAAACTCACTGGTCTCTCTTTTGTAACACCATTATTTATGGATCATTTGTAATAAGCGCTGACATAAAAGGAGGATGCAGCAGCTCCTTCAGGTCTCCTGCCCGTGCAGGTCTGTCCCGCTGGGGATACAGAGCCGCTCGCAGGCTGTGTCCTCACTCCACGCCTTTCCTTGCCCAACTCTGTCCCTGTTAATCTTTTGCCACTTTATTGACTGTCCTGTCCATCATTCAGATTGATTATTAAGTACATGTACTTCTGGTGCAACTTGCCAGAGGTAATGTCACTTTACCTTGTTCTTTGGGTTGGTTTTTAAAGTATTTCCACCATCTAATTCTCTCAATATTATTAATAGACGACACTTTCTTGTTATATATCTTTTTCTATTAAATGCTTTCATTTGGAATTCACACCTGGAGGTTTTCATTTACTTTTCTAATGACTCATTATAAAGTGAATATCATGGTTTAGGAAATTATTTGGGAACATAATTTGGCGTGTGAGCTAGGTTTAGTTACTAATTATCATGTGTTAGTGCTTGAAGGGCCTGGCTGCTTTCTGAGCAACCCAAATCAGTGGAGATATTCCACAGAAGATTTCCCTCCCTGCTTATACCCTAGGTTATGCAGGGTGTGAGCTGGAAGCCTGGAGGTCCCACACAGTCGGTAAAAGCAAATGACCTCCAATCATGGGACCAGGGCTACAAAGTCAGGAGCTACCTTTTGGTGAATCCTTCTGGAAAAAGACAAATAGCAGCAGCATTTAGTAAATAGTAGTAAGTAGCATTTAGTAAATAGTAGAGAGTATTTTGTAAATACTAAATAGCATATAGTAAACAGTAGTACTTAAAAATGAAAACACCAGAAGTCTAAATGTTGTACAAGTGAATGACAGAACAGAGCCCAGGTTAGATGTGCTTTTGCACTCCTCTCTTCGGCTGCTACGGTCCTCATGGACTCTGGATTTCAAAAGAAGGGAATAGGCACTGAGATCTTTGGACGTGAAGGACTGGGGTGTGGTGCTGCTTAAATTTAAGGGAAAACTTGGAGCACATCTCTCAGTGGTGTACCACAGGCGAGTGAGCTTGGCAAGCACAGTCTGTAAGTGTCCTCACAGGGATCAGCCATGGCTCCTGCTTTAAAACACCTGAGAGCCCCTACCAGCACTTGGGTGCTTCTTTTTATTCCTTTCTACACGTAGTGCATTTTTCCATATCTGTTACCCTATAAAACAAGATCTTCTACCATTTTTATTTCAGTTGCATGCATGAATAGTTAAAGAATATTAATTTCAAACCTAGACGATTCCCTGTAAAAATAAACTTCCATCCTTCTGGTCATGCACCCATGTAAAAGCATGATTGCCTTCCCTGGATCCAGCTAATCTTCATTCATGGTTTTGCATGGGAAAGAACCAACAGTGTGCACTTGGTACACAGATGCCAGCACTTTGTTAGTGTGAGAGAAGAATACTGTTTGAAATATCATTTCAAATGAATACATTTTGTTAATCAAGAACAAATAAAAAGATGCTGAGGGCAGAGTGTAGTTGGGAAATAAGTGACATCAACGGGAAGGAGCAAGGCCTAAGAGGGGATAAGAAAGAGGAGCGCAAGGCTGTACAGCATGCATGCTGTAGCAATGCGATAGATGGATTCTTGACCAGGGGCTTAACAACCAGTGGTCCAAATCCAATAAATTTTATCCACAGGGTTAGCAGAAAAATCTTCCTAGTGAGAAATAATTGATTCTGCCTGAGGGCAAAAGCAAAAAAAAATTTCATCACACGCACAGCTGCAACATAAGACTCCAGTGATTCTTCTGTCACAATTTAGCTGAAGACCTAGATGTATCTTCCAATGCTCTAACTTCTGTCCTAATGAATTAATAATTAAAAAACTTATAATGGGAATACTGATTTAGTTATCGGGTTACCAGAAGGATTAGGAGGAGCCTGATTAATATCATCTTGGAAAGAGTCATAGA
Organism: Charadrius vociferus; assembly: GCF_000708025.1. Taxonomy (NCBI): domain Eukaryota; kingdom Metazoa; phylum Chordata; class Aves; order Charadriiformes; family Charadriidae; genus Charadrius; species Charadrius vociferus. The sequence goes on from NW_009649570.1 coordinate 3,361,790, forward strand.
TGTTCAATATGTGTTCATCCCCTGTGTGGTCCTTCCCATCCACTTTCAGAGGCTGCTGTCCCTGTATAATCAGGTCACATCAGCCCTTTTAAGCTAGTCCTGGGCAAAGTCAGCCAGGTTGGCTTGAACCCTGCTCGAAGGGGTCTGGACCACCGCATCTGAGTTACTGCTGTCACCCGACAGCAGGCATGGCTCAGCCTGATGTCAGTGACCAGAAAGTGAGGGGTAATACCTAACTACAGAGAGCAGGGCATTTTAAACCACAGAACAAGCTCTCCCTACTTCCAGAAATGCTAATCTTTTTCCCAGCTAGGGGCTTTTGCACTTTGGAAGAGTATCAAGCTTGTAGTAACAAGTATAACTCAAGTATCATTCTGCAGAATTTATGCTTTTTGGGATGGAGAGAGTTTCTTGTTGATCATTTGGCAGCATGAGAACCCAGTCTAACTTTCTTATTTATTCATTACATACAGAAGTGGTTAATTCATTTAACTGCTCTCTGAAAATAGTAAGGCTCCCGTTGCTTTCATTTTCATAGGTAACCTCTTCTGTACTGGAATAATTTTGTTTCCTACTTCTGCGGTTAGTTTATCATATGCTTTTTAATGAAAAGCATCAAGTTAATATAGATGTATTCATTTCTTGTATGTTCACCACAGGTCTCTGCTCTATGTGAAGCTCAAGGAGTGCCTTAGTACCAGTGTGGGAAAAGGGCAACAGTCAGCCTTCAGGGGCCATCTAATGTCACAGATTTGTCTCTTGTACTTCTAGCAAGTCCGTTCAGCCAGGTGAGCCTTACTTCCACATGTCTCTAATTCCTCAAATACCAGAAACTGAGGCAATTAAGTGTTACTAAAGTGAGTCTGCTGAAAACTTCTGGAGGTTATAGGATAATTTGCATGTTTTAGTCATTTTGCACGTTGATCCCCTTTTCATAAGAAAACTCACAAACACACTGTGCAGTAAGATTTTTCCCTGTCTCCCTTCTTTGAAAAAAATGCCATACATAGTGCACAAGAAACGAATTCTGCCAAAATTATGTATGTCTACAGAAACAGAAAAAGTAAAGCAAATTCTTCTATGTAAATTCACTTAGATTTTTTTTTTTTTTTTAAATCAAGTCCTGGCTTTTGTTTTTCATAGCTTCGAACTGGGGAGTTATTTTCAGTGGGAGATTTTTGACTGTTGTTGCCTTGACATTTTATTTGTTAGCTCTATAGTTGACACACGGTTTACGTACTGCTGGATGCAAGAGTTAGAATGGTAACAACTGCCAGAGAAGTACTAGAACAGTGACTTAGGCATAAGGTTAACCTATGGAAATCCAGAAGTTTTTACCTTTACAGTGGTATTTCTCCTTTCTGTTTTTTTTTTTTTTTTTTTTAAATATAATAGTTTGCTTTGTTCCATTTTGTACTGGGACATTAGAAAAGCTCTGGTAACCAATTAAATCAGTACATTCAGCTAGAATTACATAAAATACTAACTCTGTATTTTCAAGACAACCAGAAATTACATAAACAAAACTAACAAGGTGTACCACATGGAACAAGCCAGTCAAGAGCGTTTCCTTATCTAGCTTTTGTAGAACATTTCTGTAGTGTTAAAAGTCCTTTCTTGTTATGGAGAGGTCAGCTGGATTAAGCAAAGTTGGATGACAAATTCTCTTCAAGCTTGAAGGCTGAATTGATTGTAGTGTATCAGTTTGCAAGAGATAATGGTCCCAATAATTGAATTAATTTCATGTATTTTTTAAAAAAATAGATAGCTAGATAGATAAAAGAGGGAAGATATGTAATTCTGCCACAATTCAGTCCTCCACTTAGAAAAAGTTGCTTGGGTTTCACTGAAATGTCTCCAACAGCAAAAAGTTTGTTTGCTGTTTATTTTATGTTTAATTTTATTTGATAGAAGTACATATTTATAAATATGTATTGTTAAATATACTCCTGTCATTTTGAACAGCGTTCCTCCTCACCCTTCAAACTCATCAAAGCTTCAAAGAATATATTTGGCAAATGTACACATACAAAATCAGTTATTTTCCAACAAATTCATTATCAATTCTTATTCTTTAAAGATACTAAGAGGAAAATAATCAATTGCAGTCCACCTCTGCAATTTTATCAAAACCACTATTTTATGGACTGAATTTGTTAAAAGTTATCTAGAATAAATGAATTTGGCCATACAAAAGCACCACTAGAAATTTTATATTAAGTTTTAGGCTGAAGGAAATTTAAATGACTGAGCTATAAACGTCTACATAAGATGGTCTGGAGAAAATGCTGACAGGTCCCTATCTCCAGTGATGCTGCCAGGTGCTGTTATAATTAGTTCTTTGGAAGCCAAAACCTGTTCATTTCTGCAAGCAGAGTAAAACCCTGTCTGCAGACCAGGTCTGTTAATTTGAGACTGAGCATTATTTCAGCACTTGGTCTACTTAAGAAGAATAAAGAGCTTTTGGTAGAGGTCTTCGGTGCTGAATAAACATCCTCAGGTCCAGAATTTGGGTTCCCTTAGTCAGCAGAAACTGGCAGGGGTTAGAAAGATCTGAGCATTTTCAGCTCATTTACGATGTAATGTATTAAATAAACCTATGGATGGACATTTAAACTGACAAACTGCTGAGAAAAAATCGTTTCTCATTCAGCAATTCACCCGACTGTGTTAGAGCCAGTAAGAAAATCACTCCTTTTTCCTTTTAAAAGTTAGAGAGAAATGTATGTAGCAGAAAAAAAGCCCAACACTGGAAAAGGTAGCATTAAAAAACTCAATACAGAGATCCAGTAATATTTTGTAAGAAGATGCAATTCAGCCTAATACAAAAAGTCAGTGTACAGCGTTTCCATCACATCAAGAAATGGGTTGTTAGTATTCTTATCCCAGTGTCTGCTAGTGTTACTGTCTTTTGCAAGCTGGACCTTAATTTATCTATTAATGAAACACATATGCAAATATTTTTGACACCTCAGGGTGTATTAAGAGGCTGAATTAGTGCTATTCATCACTACCCACAAATTGCAGTATAAATTCTCTTTTTTAGACGTATTAAGATATATAAAGATCCAAATGTAACTGTGGTGTGAATGAAGAAAGAAAGTAGGTCTGGTAGAGTTAAATTATTCTAAAAAAAATAATAATTACAAGGTAGTTTTGTACTCGGGGCAAAAATTTCCATGTCTCCTACAGCAGAGACACTGTGCTTAAATTAGCAATCAGCTGCCACTGTGTCCCACAGAAAATCATGGGAAAAGTCACCTTATAAATAATCCACAGTGGAGAGATTAGATGTATAATTATAGAGATAGATATTGGGAGGAAAAAAAGTTAAATTTGGTGGTTAGACAATAGCTGTAGCTATGAAACTCTGCATCTCATTTTAATGGTTGTACATTTTTCTCCACGAATGACATTATTCACTGTATGTCATTGCTGTAAAAGCATTCTCTTTGTCTCACTAAAAATGGTTTCCTCTAAACGGCAAGTAACAAGACAGCCTCAAGGACCTTTCATGTCCAACACTAATAAAATCTAAACAAAGTTGTAATGTCACATGGGGCAGAATACTTCTGTTGGTTATTGCATGATCCAAATTAGGCTATTTTGAGGCTGCTGTGTTAGTTTAGAGCTTAAATCCCTGAAGCTGTAAATGCTGTAGACATCTCTGCTGTGAAATCATGGCCCTCAGATATCTCACCAGTCCCTTAAGAGCAGTTGGTACCTTCTGAGGACCAGTTGAAAAAGCAGCTATGAACCTCTACGTCAAAAATTTATTGCTGACAGCACCAGATAAGGGCTGTTGCTAACTGTGGGTGGTCTGATAGCAACAAATAGAAAGTTCCATTTGGCATCTATTGCCCTTAGTGTGAATCTGGAACAGAAGGTACAACACAAACTGGGAAGCTGGCAGTGATAAATTCATAACGTTAACAGAGAGAGAAACGTGAAGATGAAGCTAGTAGTTATCCAGCCCTCACAGTCCAGAGGCAGTCATTCTGATGTTGAAGTAACATCTTTCTACCTTTATGCACATGAAATAGCTAAAATTCAACAAAGCAACAAATTTATCAGTGGAGGGAGGGAAAACGATGACCCACCAGCTGTCTCTGATCATGGTATTATCACACTGGGGAGTCCCATCTCCCCTTCCCAAATGCACGTTCAACCATTTACCTTATTTACTCCTTTCTTTGTTGATTCCCCTGATTATGGGCTGTAAGTCAGTCCTGCCTTCTCATTTAATCTGAAGTCAACTATCTACAGCTGCTGTCAAAGACCAAAACCCTTTCCTGTGTCCCTCAGCTGTAGGATTTCATAAATCTCACACAAGCAACAAAAAGCATTGGCTTTCATACTGTTTTCTAGAAGAGCTAAGAATCAGTAAGGATCTGAATATGCTGCCTAGTCTTCTGGATTTTTGCAGTGAAAAGAGCATCTGTTATTTTCTAAAGGTATTTTTGTACAATTATTTTATGGATTTGTATTGAGTTCAATACTGCTATTTCATGAATTAGTCCTTTTGTAGTTTCTATTTTTTGCAGGATAACGTTGAAAAAAATATGAGATGTATTAAGTTTTAAGGAAAGTGTGGGTTTTCTTGTCCTTGTTGAGTTGCTTTTATTTTCAATTGTGAACTAGAAAGGTTTTCTGGTGTGACTGTGCACCCTGGAGTCTGGCCTTGATCCAAACTGACTTTATGCTTATTTTGGGATTCCCTGGCTGTCTGATAAAGTCATCTCTGTAATGGTAATTCCCAGTCTGCCTCCTTGGTGCCGCTTCCTTCCTTACTTCTGTGACTTTGTCTCACTTCTCTGAGGGTCAATTATTAGAAGAAAACTTGCACGGGAGAGGTGTAAACTTGCAGAATAGAGTGTGTGTAGGAAGAACTTCCTGTGTGACGCCTGTGCCCACTAGCACCACCTGGGCTCTGGGAAGGGGGGAGAGCATAGGAGGGCTCTTGTGGTTGTGTTTTACTCAAGTCTGAAGGTGAAACTGAGGTATGAACTTGAGAGGTAGGGGGAGTGATGTAATAGTCAGAGATAACCATCACCAGACTGTAAAATTGATATAATTCCAGTGTCCACTTCTTTCTGTGGAATAACATACTCTACCTTGTGGTTGTTTATATGAATGGAATTCATACCTGTTTAAGTTGAATCTGTTTATATTTGCTGTGACTTTTTTCCTACTCTTGTCTGCATATAAATCACTCGGGTGACGCTGCTGACAGATCCTGTGGCTAAATTTAATAAGGAAAGCATGTGTTTTCTTAAGCTAATTATCTCTGCCACCCTTGAAATTCAGATTAAATTTCTGCTTCTGAAGAAAAATATGTTTTAAATACACATTTTGGGGATTTGTTTGCATTTTCTTGGTTCTGTCTGTTTTTTGCATATAGCTACTTCTAACAAAGTATCTTTTTGTGAGGCAAAAGTGGGGCCCACAGTGATTATAGCTAGTCAAATAAAAGGACTGTAACTTAAGATGTATGTTCTATGCAAATGTGCTGAGAGGCAATGAGGGAATCTTGTAAACAAAACTGCCCATATTGTGCATCTTGAACATTTTAACAAGGAAGTTTTTTATTTTTTTCCATCTCTTTGTCTGACAACACTCACAAGGGTTCATGATTTATCACTGATAAAGCTCCTGCAACTCTTTCTTTTTATTTTTGTGAAAATACAGAATAAAGGCGCATCCAAGACAGCAGTTCACAGAACAGATGAGCTCCCAGGGGGCTTAGTTTCTTAGGGTTGGCAGATGATAAAGGAAGAGGCTCGTTTTGATGAAAGAATTTGGGGAATCTGAATGAATAATGAAGACTAGTATGTATAGAAAGAGGAATATTTTTCTCTGGTTTTTGACTGTAGATGAATATGTTAAAGCTTATCAAGATAAGTAGTTTGAAACTTTATTAATGATTAAAGTGAGGGGAGACTGTGGGAGGCAGAAGAGGAAGAAAAAAGGGATTCATACAGTGCTGTGGGTGGCTTTTTTTCTTTTGAGAGCTTCATAAAACATAAAGGTGATAAATACAGGGTAAGGACAGAGTAGTTGAAAGATTCTGGCAGAAGGAAGAAAACATGGTTCGGCATTTACAGAACATCTGCAAAGCTAGGCTGGAGAGTGGGAGTATACAGCACATCTGAATGGCAAAAGCAGCAATCTATCTTAATTTGAGCCTACAGCCATGTAAAATAGTACGAAGATTTAGGCTCCAAATAAAGGAATAAATGGAGCCGTAACTGAAAGAAAACTGATATGAAGAAACAGAGAGTGAAGGCAGCTCAGGATGGAAGCTATGAAGTAATAAGAAAGTATAGTGGAGGCAGATAATAGGGAAGCTGGAAACAGAGAAATAAAAAAAGAGAAATTCTATCAAATAAAACCTTCTGTCAATGATTTCTTTCACAGGGTGACTCAGAAACGGCCAAGTCCTTTCTTCCTTTACATCACTTGGCATAAGTAGAACTCCAGTAAGCAACTCTCTTCTTCACCAGTACCACAAGGGAGAGAATCAAGCCTGACATAACTAATCTATTTGATTTTCATACCTCTTATTTTCCCAGTAGGTTGTCTTTGTGGGCCTGAACAAAACCAAGAGAGAAATAGAGATCATTGATGTCAGGATTGTGTTTGAAGAAATAGGAAACAGTTGTTTCAAGCAATTTCCACATTTAATAATGTAGAAGTCAGCACTGTACTTGGTGTATTGTGATCCTAGCCTTTTTAATGTTAATTGTGTGTGACTTGACCAATTTACTGTGAATTTTTTTCTCTTTTTCCACGTTCAAGCTTTCCTGTGCATTGCTTATCAGGTTCTCTCCTTTCTTGCTTAATTCAACTACCAGCTTGTATTGGTGGTTAAACAGAGTATCAGAAAGCTACGTATCATCCTTAACCTTATTTTCTATTCCTAAGTGTAATTTTAACAATTAACCTTTGTGTGCAATGAAAAGAAAGTAATGCAGCGGAAGTGACATAAAGAGGAAAAACTGTTGTTAATAAAACTGTTAGCAGTATAAATTAGTATCTTCACAGATAACCGTTTTTGCTTTCTGAGCCTCCTCATGTTAAAGAGGAAACCCTTGCCTCCCCCCTATGCCAGAAATCATAGACTCATCAAATAGTTTAGGCTGAAAAGGACCTTGAAGATCACTGAGTTCCAACCGCCCTGCCATGGGCAGGGACACCTCCCACTAGACCAGGTTGCCCAAGGCCATGTCCAGCCTGGCCTTGAACACCTCCAGGGATGGGGCATCTACAACCTCTCTGGGCAACCTGTTCCAGTGCCTTACCACCCTTACAGTGAAAAAATTCTTCCGAATGTTTAATCTAAACCTGCCCTCTTCCAGTTTAAAGCCATTCCCCCTCATCCTATCACTATACGCCCTAGTAAAAAGTCCTTCCCCAGCTCTCCTGTAGGCCCCCTTTAGGTACTGGAAGGCCGCAATAAGGTCTCCCCAGGGCCTTCTCTTCTCCAGGCTGAACAGTCCCAACTCTCTCAGCCTCTCCTCATAGGAGAGGTGCTCCAGCCCTCAGATAATCAGTCTTTTCATTCAGTCTTTTGGGGATTATCAGTAAGAACGTTGGAGCTTTTACTTGCTTTAGCAACGTGGTACAGGGGATAATCTACCAAGTACTAGTGTCTTGTCTCAGTGCAGTTAAGCTAAAGCATATGCTGGTGTGAAAACCACAGACAGTACTTTTGTAATGATATTTTATGTATGTGCTCAAAACGGAGCCATCAAGTCCTGCTATGGTAAGATCAGATTCTAGTTCTGTAGTGAGCCAATATTAAAAAAATCTTTGGTTTTTAGCTCTAAAATGGTATATTGCACCACTCTTCATGAAGATAAAGGAAGCAAGTTGCACAAGCAAAGTATTATACTTGTATCAAGCATGTCAAATAATATTAAGAGGGTAATGATTCTCCGTATAGGCTCCCCCTAAACACTGGAGGGCTGTGTACTTGAACATACAGCCCAGGCAAATAAACACCCCATAGGTGGCTTCACTGCACTTCACTGCTGAGTGTGTAAGTCATCAAAATGACACCAACAAAGGGTTTTTTTAGCTTCTTAAGGTAGTATTCATTTACCAAAAAGAACACTATCATCAAAATATGAAGAAAGATACTTGGATTCCTAAACTGCTGATCAATATGAGGGGTTGAGGGAGAGGAAGAAGGAGGCTGTGCCTTGGGGAGCCTTTGGAAGAAATGGGGGTGGGGGTGTGCAAATCCCAATTCTGTTTGCTTTGGCCTCTAAATAAATTGCAAGAGTGGTTTCTGAACAAAAGCTCTGTGTGAGCCACTGTTGGCTTAAATTACTTTCAGATAAGGGGCTGTTGCAGCCTGTCCCGCTCTACCCCATCTCCTGCTTTAGCAAACGTTGCTTTGGTCCCCTGCTTGGAGTGGGATTGCTGGCTGTGACAATCCCCCGATGGGCTTGCTTCAGTGCTAGGATGTGTTTGTAGCAATTCTCAATGGTACAAGTTGCTCAAAGGGACTGAGAGACACAGCAAGCAAACAGTGTATAAGGCTATTCTGAGAACAATCACTGAAGGCAAGAGATGATGGGAACTTTTACACTTGGAATTACGTGTTATTGCCACTGTTTTCCAGGGTTTGGGACCCAATCCTGTGATTTTGTGCAATACCACCTCAGGAGTTAACCCTTTCATCAGCCTGAAAAAACATGATTTGTATGTAGAAGGCCATTGAGGAAGGTTTCCTGAATGCACCTGGGACTGAAATATTAACCTTGATAATGAAAGGCATGTTACTCAAGGACTTGTTATATAAGTTTAGAGATGCCACTGGATTGGAGGCCAGGAGGGACTATTAATATTGCTACTCAGAATTTCTGCTTTATATAAGCCATAGAAATATCACCTAGTAATTCCTATGTGAGGCCCATCACTTCTAATTAAGCTAGAATACAATCTCTAGATGGTTAAATGGATTCAAAACGTAATGTGATCAATAATCCAGATCATCACTTGTTAAATTTAATAGGGAAGATAATTTACCTGTGTAACAAATGCAGCGTACATTTGTTTAAATTTGATATATGATGCTTCAGCCTTCATAAGGAGAAACTATCTGAAGTAGTGATAGACCAGCTCGTTTGCCTGAACAGTTCTAGCTTGGTATCTCATCTGCTCCTGCATATTTAAGTATTCACTGTGCTGTGCATTGGCTGTTTTTTACTTTGGTGCTTATGTTATCTACTAGCTCTGCCTAAAAGAGCTGCATCCTTTGAATGTGATCAATTTGCTCATAGAGGCTACATCATCCACAAAATCCACCCAGACATGTTTGGAGGTAATGTTGCCTGTAGCTGGGTGCAGTAAAACAGAGCTTTCAACAGAGCATCTTATACTCCCTGCTTAAAAAGCCTGCTCTGTAGGTGCTTCCAGGTGGAGTGAGCTGTTTTTTTTTTCCCTTCCTATATAGGCTGTCTTTCAGCATGATGAAGTTTGGCTCTAATTGTGCTTACTGAGATTGTACTTCATCCAATATTATCACAGTATGAGTACTGATAATCCTATTATTTGACATACGTACAAACAACTATTCCTTGATTATTGGTTTTTTTGATCTTCAAAACTTGTCTTGGCTTACCCTGAACAGCAAAATCAAAAAAAACATAACCCCTTCTACTGGCAAAACCTTAATCAAAAGGATGTATGGAAATAATGGAGCATCATATCTGGTGTTGCTTCCTGAGAAAGTGATTCTATATTACACAATTGTGTGAAGCAGACTTTTCAGTAAAGCAATGACACATTTGGATTTTATGTGCATATTAGGTGTTTAAACCTCTGAAGCTGAAGCCTTCTGGTGTCTGGATATATGACTGTTAAGTTCTTACATTTGACTAACAAAAAGAACTTGTTTAAAGTATTTTTATCAGAACTACCCAATGTTGCTATTGTGGAAGAAGAGTTCAAAACTCCCATTGCCTTTATGCAGCAGCTTTTAAACTCTCCTGATAATTATAACTTCACTGAAGGGTCAGTAATGTTTAGTTTGTTGTGTAATTCTGCACATCTGCTGGCTTCATTTGCTGAAACTTTTTAGCTTGCAGTTGTGGATATTTTGCACCTGTGAATTTGTGAAAAATAGGATTAAATTCAAAATATGTTTTTGGCACACAGGGGTTGATAAATCAGAATCAGCTGAACAATGAAAGGATGCTTTATAACAAGACTTGAAATCATTTAAAATATAGATCAAAATCTCTTCTCCAAATTAACTCCAAAGTATCAAACTGGAATGTGTTAGTTCTAAGTGTGAAAACGGAATATGAATCCTTCAGAAGGAAGCGGGTTCTACTGATCCAAGAATGTTACTGGATTATCCTCATCTTCACAAAAGCCTTCAACTGCAGGAGACTGCTAAATATTAATGAGTTTTGTTCTTTGTTTGGATATTTTTCTCTCTTTAAAATAGCTTAAGATTTTCTTACAATAATGAAATTCAGGTCCCATAACAGCAATTCAGTGGCTACAAGTCATGTTCCCACCATAACCAGCTTTGCAAGCCGGCTGTATGCTTTGCTCTACACTACAGACCATGTGTCAAAGTTCAGGTTCTAGAACAGGCTTGTAGTCCAAAATTTTCCATATGCTGGTATGGACATTGCATCTGATACCTGTTTATTGTAGTGAAGAGGTAATATTTGCTAGGTCTTTAGAATATTGTGGAAAGCTATATGATAACTCATTTGATAGCTTCATAATCCCTATGCTAATTTTATTTAAGTTTATTTAATGGTAGAAGTGGCACTGGTTCAATGTGCTCAGGTAAACAAATGTGTGTCATGCATTCTGAAACCTAATGTTAAGCATCTGACAAAATACATGGAGTTTGGGGGAACAAATAATATGCCATATACATTTTTATCTAAACAGTTGCATTATATTTTGAACAGCTAAATGAATTACATTTACTGAACAAGATGAGCTTTTTGAGTGGGAGGACCTCATGCTATGTGTTTTTTCTTACTCTGATTTCTTTTTACCTAGCAGGGTAGGGGTTACTAATGTTACTGCTGTGTTTGTTAATTTAATAGAATTTAGAAGTGCAGTCACTCGGGCAACAATATATAATAACCAGTAAGACTGTAATAAACACATCGTTCTGTTAGACATACATGGAAGAAAATGTGCAAATAACAATGCAGTGGGTGTATCTCTGTCAGGCTGCTGAGTTTTTTGTTACAGCAATTTAAAAAAAAAAAATCAATGGCAGACAGAATGAAAACAGGTGAACAAGGAAACATCATCAGTGATGATCAGCATGTGTGGGAGCATGCTGGAGCCAGGCTAGGAGGCATTTTTATAGGGAAGAGGCAGCCGATTGAAGAGGATGAACTATAGTGCCTTAAAATGGAGACCTGTGTGGAGATTTGAAAGGGGCCAGCCTGCACCTGCTGCATGGACCCTGCTTGTATACAACCAGCTAGCCTTTGGGGACCTGTGGAAGTTTCTTTGGGAAAACACAGCGTCTGCTATGATATTTAGCCACAAACTCTGTTTGGTCCCAGGCATCCTGCTCTTGACTGTGTCAGCTCTTGCTGCTGAGAGCCTGTGAGCTGTGGTCTCTGTGCTGCTGAAGGCAAGAGCGATGTGTGCTGCTCTTACAACGCAGGGGATGGTGCCTGCCTTGCAGACCATATCCAGGTTGTGCATTGTAGTTGCAACTCAGGGAGGTGAGCGAGGGGAAGCAGCTAAATATCAGCTAAACTCTGACACGATTATCCTGGCAACTTGTAATAGCCCTAACTGTTTTTGGGGAGATGGTGGATTACTTACAGGGGAGGAAGGTGAAAGAGATATCAGAGTAGGGAAGGGATAAAGACCTAAACAGAGGTTTATTTTCCCAATTTCTAGGATTGGGACCTTTATTCCTAAAGATCTGTGTCAACAGGAGTATTTAAGCACATAGTGCTTGATGCTGACAAACACAATCCTCCAGGAGAGCATGTGTCCTAATGAGGTGTGGCAATGCTTCAGTTCATAAAGGGGTTTTTGTGCTCTTTGTGAACTCAAGTCTCTCTTCTTCCTGAGAAGAAAAGCACACTGTTGTGTACAGTGAGAAGAGAGGTGTCTGATTGCTAGGTACTTAATATAAATTCTAATGGATGGGGGGGAAAAAACTTTGTGCATTTTCATAATTGTAATGATTGAATATGAAGATATTTTTAGTCTGTGAATAGAATATTTTTCAGCATCACCTACTTCAGTATGTTTTACTCTTTGAAATGCTGAAGAAATGCAGCTAGTGGAAAGTGCTTAATGGAGAATCAGTGTTATTTCTTTTTGATATGTAAAAGGGGAGTCTGTCTCATCTCACTATCTCTGAGTGACTTGATTGCGCTATTTACTACTTTGATATGTAATCTTGTATTGATCTAATGTTGGCACTGGGGACATTGTTAATAGTACATGGATGACTTGGGCATAAAAATCCAGTGTCATTGTCTAAGACACTTCTTGGCTGCAAATCAAAGCTGAGTTTTGCTGTCGGAAGTGGTCATTAGGTGTTTGCCCCACAGCCGGGGTACAGCATTAAACATTTGTGCTGCAACAGGTAATGTCATGACCATCACGCCAAATTCTGCCTCTAATGGCAATGGAAGCAGCTTTCTCCAAAACTGCTGCCACTGGGTTACAACTACAACTGCACTTTGCCATCTTTCCTTATGACCTTGGCAGGTTTAGTATCGGTGAGTGGGTTTTTACAGGCTTTACTGCAAAGCGTTGACCCAGTGGCTGATCCCATCATACAGTGTCACAGGCTGCCACTGCCTGAATGGCACAAGGCTTTTCTGACTGCACAGCCCCATAGGTTGGTTAGCTCTTGCTGAATAGTGTGGGAGTGTGCCTTATGAGTTGCTGCTGATCAGAGCCCTCTTTGGAGTTTTTCAATGTTTAAAGTACCTGATAAAGGAAACCTACTAGAGGAGCAAGCTTGGAAGGAAAATGATGCAAAAAGGGCCACCAGTATAACTTAAGAAAAGAAGGTGGAAATGGTTTACATCAGATAATTTGTGAAGAGCTGTCTTGTGTTTGTCTTGCCTTATGCTGCATTACCATGGGGGGAGGAAAAATAAAAAACCCAAATGTTATTTTGAACTACCAGGTGTCTAATTTCAGTGAAAAGGGGGAAGAGGAAAAAAAAAAAACCCCACACCTGAGGTGAATTCTCAGTGCTGCCTCAAAGCAGGGTGGGTGGGTGGGTGTGTGCGTGACAGCCCCGTGCCATGCACCAAGCTGCTGCTGGCTTGAAATGCTGTGTAACAACAAATGAGGGCAGGGTCAAATCCCCAGCCAAGGAAAACCTGTCCCAAGTCGATGTTGTCACTTCAGACAAATACCCAGGAGGTCTGTTCTTTTTTACATAGCACTCGCTTAGCATGTCACACCAGTAAAATTTCATTGTGTTGTATTCCATTAGGATGTGTTTTGGTTTGTATTTGTTTGGTAGATGTATTTCAGTTACTGGTTCTAAGCAGCTCTGGAAAGATGTCCAGATCCTCAAAGTGTTCAGAGATTTAATTCCCATTTAATCTGCAAACTTAAAAGCTTAAGGGCAGAAAACATGAGCTAGAGGTATAAAGCAGTTTGCTTCTTCCCTGGTCTAGAAGACAATGTTTGGAGAATTATGGGGAGGGGGAATAAAAGTATTGGCTAAAGAAGAAGACGCTCCTCCAAACATCCCCACTGCATTACTCTAGCCGCTATAAAAGAAGGGAAAATAAAACAAAACTAGTGCTTTAAGTTATTTTTTTATTACATATGCTAGTTCTTTCTCTGTATCCAACAATGAGTTCAAAGGGGACCAATTTCTTATGAACCAGTCAGCAGTGCATCAGTATCCTCCATGTTAAAGTCTTCAGGTTTTTCTGGGTAAACGTAAATGTGATTCTTCTATCAAAGTAGGTAATGTGTGCGTCATCCATACAAATAGCACAAATGCATCTTTGCTAAGCAACACTTAACAGGTTTCTTGTGTCATCTTCCTTTTATTTAGTACCTCTCACATTTGTTTTTCTTTCATCTCTGAAAGCACAGATCATTATGTGCCATTTCTTAGATGTTGATATGAGAGCATCACTGTCACTTAAAGTTTATATCTTAGAATTAGGGAAATGCTTTGCTAGTTAGACACATCTATATTTTTTTTTTTTATTGGTGCTGCTCTTCTGAATTTCATAGAATTGTAGAATTGTTGAGGTTGGAAGGGACCTTTAAGATCATCAAGTCCAACCATTAACCTAACCTGACAAAACCACTTCTAAACCATCTCGCCAAGTACCACGTCTACCCTATCACAGAATCATACAGTCACAGAATGGTCAGGGTTGGAAGGGACCTCTGGAGATCATCCAGTCCAATCCCCCGCCAGAGCAGGGTCACCTACAGCAGGTTGCACAAGACAGTGTCCAGGCGGATTTTGAATGTCTCCAGAGTGGGAGACTCCACAACCTCTCTGGGCAGCCTGTTCCAGTGCTCCACTACCCTCAAAGTAAAGAAGTTCCTCCTCACGTTAAGATGGAACTTCCTATGGTCAAGCTTGTGCCCATTACCCCTTGTCCTATCACTGGGCACCACTGAAAAAAGACTGCTCCCATCCCCCTGGCATCCTCCCTTTAAGTATTTCTAAGTGTTAATAAGATGCCCCCTCAATCTTCTTTTCTCTAGACTAAAGAGACTCGAGTCCCTCAGCCTTTCCTCATATGAGAGATGTTCCAATCCCCTAATCATCTTTGTAGCCCGTTGCTGGACCCTCTCCAGCAGCTCCCTGTCCTTCTTGAACTGGGGAGCCCACAACTGGACGCAGTACTCCAGATGTGGCCTCACCAGGGCAGAGTAGAGGGGAGGATGACCTCCCTCGACCTGCTGGCCGCACTTTTCCTGATGCAACCCAGGATGCCATTTGCCTTCTTGGCCGCCAGGGCACAATGCTGGTTCATGGTCATCCTGTTGTCCACCAGGACTCCCAGGTCCCTTTCCACAGAGCTGCTCTCCAGGAGGTCGGCCCCCAACCTGTACTGGTGCATGGGGTTATTCCTCCCCAGATGCAGTACCCTACACTTGCCCTTGTTGAATTTCATAAGGTTTCTGTGGGACTTGATGAGAAAAGAGTTTTGTTTGTTTGTTTTTTTTTAAATGTTCCTGACAGAGTTAGGCTGACAAATTCAGCTGAAAGAATTACCTATATTTTTATTTATCTACTGAGGAAGTACAAATTTCTAGAAGAGCAGAGAAACCTGCTAATCAGGCTGTGAAAATGTCTCATAAACTGGGTTATAGCTTTCAACTTTAATATGTGAGGGGAATTATTTCTTAGAATCATAGAATGGTTTAGGTTGGAAAGGACCTTGAAGATCACCCAGTTCCAACCCCCCTGCCATGGCCAGGGACGCCTCCCACTAGACCAGGCTGATCAAAGCCCAGTCCAGCCTGGCCTTGAACACCTCCAGGTATGGGGCATCTACAACTTCTCTGGGCAACCTGTGCCAGTGCCTCACCACCCTCAAAGTGAAAAATTTCTTCCTGATATCTATTCTAAATCTACCCTCTTCCAGTTTGAAGCCATTCCCCCTTGTCCTGTCACTACCTGCCCTAATAAAAAGGCCTCCTTTATTATACTTTGTCCTCTATTTTACCTAGTCTTACTTTCTCTCCTCTGTTTTGTTCTGAAACCAAGCGTAAATTATTCAAACAATCTACTAGCCAACTGTTGTGTTCGCCAACCATCCAGTTAAAAGCAATTATGGGTCGCTTTGAAATCTTCATGGTTGTGCTTGTTCTGTAGAGGCAGTAAGTCATCTATCTCCCCAGCAGAGACCTGGCATATTAGCTCAGATCTTAAAGCTTGTGTTAGTTCCGGATGTCTTGACTTGAAATACAAGAGACTTTGATTATAGTGACATTAAATTTCAATAACTTCAGAAAAGCACAGTAAAATATTGAAAGGATGCATGACACTAGTCAGGTGAATTTTGAACATATTATATAGGGAAGTATTTTGCTACTCAGTCACTTAGTACTTCAGTTTATCTTGGAAAATGGCCTCTCAAGAAAGAAAATTGTTTCCACAAAGCAGTATTGGCAGACTTCTCTGCCTCTTTGTCAAAGGCTCTAGAATAAATAATTGTTTAGTTCTATCATTGGTCTTAAATTAACTTGTGTATATCACTGACTTGCAGATGTGCTATCCAATGATGTGACAGATTTCCAGGAAAGTTTAAAAGATTGTATCTGTTAATACATCAGCTTTTTAGACTACAGAACTACCGAAAGAGAGTTTCATATTTTTGTGACATGTAAATATCTTTCTGAATTTTAACACCTGTTAGTTTAAATGACATTAAAACCTCAAGTACATACATTACTTTCCAGCCAAGGTCACTTACAAGCATTCTCAACCTTCTTGTCGCTAGAAGATACACTTAGTCGTATTTATTTTTTAGTATAAAACCAATTTGCTTCATGTTAAAGTATTCTGAAACTTGTGAGAGTTTTGCCCAGTACCTCCTCTATCTGTACGTAGGAAAGATGGCATTGGCTGTCACTTCAGAGACAAATGTCACAACTCTTGCTGATGCCATTGGCCATGCCTGCTCTTGCTTTGGCCTGTTGGCAGGCAAGATTTGTCATCTCAACAAAGCAATTCGTATTTCAGGGCCTTCCTTACTCCTCTGTTAGCATACTGCTTTTCCTATCCTGATTCACAGCTCCTTCAAAATACAGAAGAATCTTCTATTTCAACTGGAAGAAATATTAAAGTAAGCCTAACACTGAGGTCTGTCACTAGTCTTGTTCTTTAAACTTTGCACTGCAATCATCTTTGTCCTCTTCCAGGGGACCACTTGACTTGCCTTCCTGCACAGCCCATTCCTCGCTCTGATTTAACTATGAAAGCTGGGGGCGCTTATTCAGCTGCCCAAGGAAAAGGTACTTACCTCTGAGTGCTGTGTGACAGTGCTGGTTCAACAGTGTAGCTCAACCTACTGGTCCCTTTGTAACTTGTGCTTTGGTGACATCTCCTACTTTACTATCCCAATTACAAGACCTTCTTATAGGAGAGGAGAGAATCTGAGGAATCGTCTTTTTCAACACAGTAGCAAGTATGTAGATTCCCACTGTCTTGTTTTGAGGGTCTGTTTTTGTTTTTGTTTTTTTTTTTTTTAAGAGTTGGAAACCCAGCTTCAGATTCCTGGTATATCTGACAGAAGACGGATATGAAACCCTAGCACCAATCTATATATTATTAAATATCAATTAATTATGACAATGTGGTATTCTGTCTACATTACCTGCTATTAGGTATTAATTCAGAACAAAGGAAGGTGACCTGGCAAGATGAAAATAAGCAGATTTGATACAAGCATAGTAGAATATTTAACAAAATACAATTTACTAAAGCAGAGCCCCTATCTCCTTGTAATGTATGTAACAATAATAAGGATTAATGTCCTCAAGAATTTCACATTAGAGGTTTTTTGAAGAGAAAATAACTAATGGGATGCTAATAACTTGTAATGTTACCTAAAATATGCTATTACCTTATCACTACAAAGACTACTGTTTGGTTTTGTGTTTTGTTTTTTTTTTTTTTTTTTTTTTCTCCACACACATTAAACCACTCTTCAGAAACAAGAATTAGGCTTCCTATAAATGCTTATCTAAAACCTTTGAAAGGATGAAGGTAATGTTCAGGAAGCAAGAAGGCAGCGCGAAACAAAAGCAAGCTCTAATCTTTTTTGTTTATGTCATCTGATAAGCTGTCTGAGCAGCACAGCAGCCAGAAGCAAATGAAGCTCTTGGTGTATTGCACCACCAGGTCCCTTTGTCCAAAGTCATTTACTCAAACTGCTTAGCAGTTACAGAAGCTCAGATGGTCCTTTATCACCCCTTCATCATGGTAGGATGAAAAAAGAAAAAAAAAACAACCCTCCTGTTGAACAGGGAATTCGAACTGGGGATTATGCTCTAAAAAACTTTATCGCTGTATAAAAATGTTCCCCGTATTAATGTATCCTAGGCTTGCCATTCAATCCATTGTGTCTTTCCTCTCACGTGGACATCCCTCTAGTCTCAGTAAAGCCTGCCTTCCCCAGCAGCCGAGTTAATCCTATGGGCCAGTCTCGCAATGAAGGTGTAATTGGGAGTTTATGGTATCATGGGAAGCTGGAAAAATAATTGCCATCACCAGCTCTGCTTTGAAAAAAAGACACAATGTGAAGCTGAACTGTTCAAGTCCAATAAAATATTTAATAAGAATATAATCTATTTAAGGTACAGCATGCTATGTTCTTCCCTGGGCGCGAACGTCTGGGACAGCTCTCCAGCTGGTGGGAGCTGGCATTGTTTCACTTGCTTCAGCAGGGATGTGCAGATTTACTGCAGCTGAGGATGAAAACAGCTTTGCAGTTTGAGCGTACTTTTTCATGTACAGAAGTAGTTTATTCTAATCCCAAGTTATAAGTGAAAGTTAGTGTGGGAAGATATTTCTTCTTTTGACAAGGTTTCCTGCCCCTTTAAAGTGGAGTAGATTAAAATGCCAATCTGTTTTCTTATTTCTGTAAATTATCAGTGTTTCCCAAGCAAAAAATTTAAGAGTACCGAAAGCTTTTTAAGCAGAGTTCATGCTGCATCAGTTAGCAGATAGCTTAGTCTTAGTAAACTCCATTTTGACCTGTTCTATTTCCACTTGGACTTTCTGATTGTCCGACTCCCCTTTTTGCTCTAGCAATATTTCCATATGTGTTTCAGCTTTCAAACCAGACATGCTTAAAGCACAATATATTTGCTACCATATATTGTTTTTCCTTTATCTGGCTGCTTTTGCTCATCAGCAGGCCAAGAAGCTCAATGGTGGTCTGTAGCTGGAGCACTCCGGTACATTCGTGCAGCCCAACAACCTAAATGGGGAGCTGGTGGTTGGAGGGGCTTGGTGCTAGGATGGGTACAGGGTACGAGCAGTGGTCTTGCCTGATGGCTGATGCTGGGGTGGGGGAAACATCCTCTTTGCCAAGTTTGGGAGCAGACCAGGAGTAATGCAGTGGCAGGCTGGGAGCCATGAGGCTCAGAGCTGGCTCTGCTGGGCAGACAGAGGGTGTCTCACTGGGAACAGAGCCCCTGCTTTCTAGTGTGAAGCCATGCCTAGCAATCTCCAGGCAGAAAGTTTCTAAGCTGAGTGCAATGACCAGAGTAAGATTAATTAATTGCCCCGGTTCTGTTTAAATATGAACTGCTTTCTGTTGTCCTCCTTTTAATCTTACGTACTATATGCAGTTCAAAATTAATTACTTAAAGATATAACAAGGTGGGGGGAGGGAGGAAGGTTATCATCTCCCTGCAGGTAGGTGGAAGCTGACTTTATTAGAGGATTTGATGTGTGATGCTGCTACAGTCACTAGACCCCCTGCAGTAAATTGATTGTCTGTTGACTGCTTGCTGTTTTTCCACCTTGTCACCTTTCATAGGTTTTCATCAGCTGTATTGTCAATGGCAGCCTTCTTCCATGACTTACTGGGAGGGGGAAAGCTAATAGCTTTCTCGACCAATATATCTTAGCTATCTTACATAGAATCCCTTCCATTTTGCTTATCAGTAATGGAAGCCACCAGTTGTCTTTGGAAATGCTCAAACCTACTTTATTTATATACAGCTGCCAGTTATTGATAAATAACTAAGCTATAAATAACAAGAACATTTTAAGCACTATTTTCCCTTCACTTTTATTACTTCTGGTGACTTGTATACCCTTCAGCAGATGTTAGTCCTGTATAATATTAAGGAGTAGTTAAATTCTTGACTAATGGAAAACCAAAATAAATAACAAAATAGATGAAACTAGGAAAATTAATCATGGTTTTCTCATATTACAAAGGAGCCAAGTAACATAACCATCTAGGACCTAACTTGATGTCTAGCTGAAAATGTTACACTGGTTTTTGAATGGAGTTGTTATGGCTTAACTACGCTCCCTAGTCTGACGCTGCTTGAGAGACAGGAAATAAAAAGGATCATTAATGATAAAAGTCTTCAGGAAGGCATAAGTCTAGCATGAAATCCATAATTCTTCTTTCTGGACTTCTGATCTGACTAGAAGGCAATTTTTCAGTTTGAGAAATAAGGGGGAGGGGGATATTTTTCTTCAGCTAGATAGCTACAGATCTGGTGAAATCAGGAATTTAGGACTACCTATTGAAACTTAACTGCTGTACTACTTGAGTATTATTAAATGCATTGTTGAGCCCTCTTTCTTTTATGTTCCTTAATGTTGTACCTTAACTTATTTGGGAAAGACTGTTAAAAAGGTTCAGATGCCAGACATTAGAGAGCACTGCAAGCAGAAACAGTTGCAAAATACCACTCCCAGCTTCATAATTCAGTAGTTAGCCTTTATGTCCTGCATAATCATAGAATGGTTTAGGTTGGAAGGGACCTTGAAGATCACCCAGTTCCAACCCCCCTGCCTTGGCCAGGGATGCCTCCCACTAGACCAGGCTGATCAAAGCCCAGTCCAGCCTGGCCTTGAACACCTCCAGGAATAGGGCATCTACAACCTCTCTGGGCAACCTGTGCCAGCGCCGCACCACCCTTATAGTAAAAAATTTCTTCCTGATATCTAATCTAAACCTACCTTCTTCCAGTTTGAAGCCATTCTCCCTTGTCCTATTGCTACACGCCCTAATAAAAAGTCCTTCCCCAGCTCTCCTGTAGGCCCCCTTTAGATACTGGAAGGCCCATATAAGCTCTCCCCAGAGCCTTCTCTTCTCCAGGCTGAACAACCCCAACTTTCTCAGCCTGTTCTCATAGGAGAGGTGCTCCAGTCCTCCGATTATCCTCGTGGCTCTCCTCTGGACTCGTTCCAACAGGTCCATGCCCTTCTTATGTTGGGGACTCCAGACCTGGATGCAGTACTTCACATGGATTCTCATGAGAGCAGAGGGGCAGAATCACCTCCCTTGACCTGCTGGCTATGATTTGTTTGATGCAGCCCAGGATGCAGTTGGCTTTCTGGGCTGGAAGTGTACATTGCTGGCTCATGTTGAGCTTCTCATCAATCAGCGCCCTCAGGTACTTCTCCCCCTTTCCTGCTTGGGATTGCCCCGACCCAGATGTAGGACCTCGCACTTGGCCTTGTTGAACTTCATGAGGTTGGCATGTGCCCACCTCTCAAGCCTGTCCAGGTCCCCCTCGATGATGTCCCTACCCTCCAGCATGTCTACCTTGTGACGCAGCATGATGTCGTTGGACACTTGCTGAGAGAGCACTCAATCCCACTGTCCATGTCACCAACAAAGATGTTGAACAGCACCTGTGCCAGTACCAACCCCTGAGGAACACCACTTGTAACTGGTCTCTACTTGGACATTGAGCTGTTAACCACAACTCTTTGAGTGCATCTCAAAAGTCTTATTTGACTCTCAAAAGCGTGTATTCGACTTATTCCTGCCAAACCATAGAGCCACTGGATAGTTTGCCTAGTTTCTCTTCCCTCCCTTCCCTTCAAAGGGAAAGCAAGCTAGCTTCCCTCTCGCCCCACCTTCACAACAGAAACAGTTGGAAAATATTCATGCTCAAGTCATGCTTGAAATTCGTTATTGCTTGAGCTACAGTACATCTATCATGTCTCCCTTTCCCCTCTATGCAAGCCACCTGCACTTCTTTCAGATATTTTCATACACATTACTATGACTTATAATCCGTAGTTCAGACTTGTTCACAAACATTGCCTAAGGTACACTATGTAGGAAGAAATTGTTCATGTGCATTAGGTCTGTTTTAGAGGTCACTTGCTGCAGCCTGAACTTCCGGTCTGAGTTAAAAGGAGGTTGGGAGGGAAGGTGATGCTCATGTACAAATGACCTGTTGAATTAAGTACCAGGGAGGTAAAAACTAGGGTGATCCTGACATGTACAGGACTAGCTGGATTTTAATAAATTCCTAGGAGCTCCCAGGAGCACCTGTGGGAGAAAAAAATAAAATGCCAGCTAACTCTTTAGGATGGAGCTTGGGAAATAACTACGCTGTGTATTGGCACTGTGACTTTTACACAGAGGGCTGACACAGACTAATACTTCCTGATATTCTAGCATAATTAAAACAAAGTGTAAACCCAATTCCTGTGCTTGACTGGTTGAATTGAAGCTGACCTCTGATGTACATAGCGTTGTTTGTGTGACACAATTGCCTTAACTAGTTAAGAGAGTTAATCCACCCAAGGAACCTCTGAGCAGATGGTGCTGCAGTAGCACAACACACCCTAGCCCTCTGTGAGAGGGGTACTGTGCTATTGCTCTCTGGTACAGAGGGAAGAATAAAGCTTGACAGTTTGCTACCATCAGAAAGACACAATAAACCAGTTACCAGGGAGATGTAGACCCTGATCCTCTGCTGAAAGCAGTTTTCGTTCAGCGTTATTTCCAGCATTGGAACTGCGAAGGTCTGTTTTGTGTATTTTATGCAAAGCAGATTGAAATCAACATCACACTTCATTTGGCTCCCAGCGGTTGAAGAAAGAAAACATATAGAACTATAAACATATTTATTTCAGAGTATTTTTCAAAGGGGAAAATCAAGCACCTGAGCCAAGCTGTTGGTTTGGGTGCTGGACAGACTTAGGATGAAAAAGTTGCTACGTGTTCCCGTCTGATATTGTTGCAGGGTTGCACCAAGCAGTTACACACACACACACACACACCACCCCCCCCAAGCTTCCAATACCCCTGGGGATTTAAAAAGGGCCATTGCAGTTACTCCTTGCCATAAAGAGGCTACTACAGTTCTGGTCACCCAAACCTCTACAGAGTAAAATCCCCAATCCTCATGGTTCAGGGGCAGAAAGGAGGATTTTCTGTGATGTGCTCTACAGGAAAGAAAATAACTGAATTGCAGGATTTTACACATCTGTGCTAGTGAAAACCTCACTGACAAAGTAGCTGTTTTACTACCTGATTTGTGGAGTGCTAAATTTTAGGGAAGGGATTCTTGGTTCCTGGCACCCTGCAGTGTGGTACATGTTTCTGTAGTTTCTATGCAGTAGTTGTGATATGTTATGAATGAATGCTGATCGGATGGGAGACAAAAACAAATAAGTGTATGCAGGAAGACTCAGTAGAAATAGTGAGAAAAGGTTTGCTGGTTTGTTTTAACTTTAAAATGTTAGTTCTAAAGGTGTTTAATGGTAACTACCAACAAATGTTAATTGTTACACAAGATCCGAGTTCTAAACCATGCTCTTGTTTTGCACGCTGTGCAACTCCATTTTGTAAGAAAATGGGTTTTCCCCTGTAAAAACTGAGAGCTGCTGCTCTGGGGATTTCTGCTGGATATGAATTTTACAGTCTGTAGGACTCTTGCTATTGCTGAATAAGTATGTGGTACCCCACAAAGATCCACGCTGCTGCCTGCAGCCTGCCAGTACCTGTGAGGTGCACTGTGACAAGAATCAAATATCCCAGGCACTCATTTCACAGAGGCTGGTAGGGCTGGAGCTGTTCTGCTCCAGTGTTGTCCCTCCTTTCGCTTCTATCCGTACATTTTAACAGCTGAGTTCACATTTACTCGGTAAAGTTGCAAGAGAGACACCTTCCTTCTGAAAAGCATCTGTCACCAAGCCTTGTCCTTTTTTAATCCCCCATCAGCAGTTTTTTTTGCTGTTTTCTTAGTGCAATGTATATGATTTCTGATAGCCCCTATAATAATGGTGTTTTCATAGCTCCTTTAACGTTTTCCAGAGACAAATGATATCAGCTCTGTGACAGTCCTTTCACCTCTTTCCTTACTGCTTTAGTTTGATCATTTGAGGGTACTGCACGTGCTGAGTGCTCTGTAAATTAAGGTGTGTGTGGAGTGTTTGTACCTCCCAATGCAGAACAAATACTGAGTGCGGAAGGCAGGTGGCAGGCTGCTGTTGTTTAATTTCACAGTCTGCTATTTTCATTGCATGAGAAATTTCATCCTTGAATTTTTATAGCTATTAAGAGTTTTAGGTAATCAAAAGCAATTGTTAAACAAAACTTGTTTGATTCTGACATATGACTTTCCCTTTCTCAAGGATCTTCTATCAGCCGTCTTTTTACAAAGAGAGAAGCATTGCTGTCCCCTGCCAGCTCTATTCTCTGTGCCCGTTTCCTCCAGCCTGAGAAAGGATGGCCACATCTCAGTTTTCTGAGATACAGCCAACCTCTGCCAAACGACATCCTTGGCAAAAGCTCCTATCTGCAGGACAAAAACCACTGAACAGAGAGATAACACCTCTGCCTTAAACTTCAGAGTACATGCTATCCTTTGTCACATTACAGGTATGGCTGTTTAGCCATAAACGTATGCTTTGGCTGTTTTTAGAAGACCAGCAATAGTCACTAGCAGTTCTTGCTTAAAACTACAGAGATGCTTAAAGTCTTCCTTCTTCTATTTTTGTCACCTCCAGCTGAGCTCCCCTCAGCATGCTGCTATGACATCTCGCTCCCACCCTCTCACACATCTGGCAGATAGTAGTCACAAACTTAATGCCAAATTGTGAAATTATACTTTATTCTTGACTGCATCAACTAAGCTACCATCTTACAGGATAAGTAACTCCCTACCCACAGCTTGTCAGCTCGCAATGGTGCCTTACCAGCAAATAATTTTAAGGCAAAGCTATCTTTGCAAATGGGACCTGTAGATTATTTTCACAGTGAAAATCATTAGCAAGGATAATTAACTAAGACTGTGGTGATGAATAGCGCTGCACTACTGATCAGTGTAATAAAGAACAGAAGCCACTAATTACAGATAGCAAGCCTTGAAGCCAATGAGAAATTTAATTTAACGTTGCTACACAGACTCCGCACAGTCTAATGTAACTTTGCAATTATCACAATAAAGTCTTGCCACAGACGATGCTTCTAGGAATGTTTCAGGTACAAGGTTGTGTGTCCATCAGAACAAAGGGGTTTGTGATCTGCCAGTTACGACATCTTGAGAGAACAGGTTAAAACTCTTTGTATCTGAGCAGGTGCTTGGCTTCTGTGGCCCCCGAATATGTTCAGAGCTCAGATCCATTTCCATGAGCTTCAAAGGTCCTGGAATCTCTGAGCAATTTTCAAAGCAGCACCCTAATGTTGTTAGAGAAGTTAGAGGCACGTTTTTTACTTAAAGGCATTTCAAAATGTCTAGTTCACTGTGTCAAGCACTCTTTTCACTTGACGTCTGTCACGGTCCATCACATTAAAATGATAGATCCTGGGCACATGAAGTGATGGGAACCAACCTTATTATCCCCACATGCATATACAGCAAACAGTGTTTGACACTGACTGTGAAATGGCCTTCAGCTGCAGCGTGTTGTATTTCAAACTCTGAAAGAGGCTGTGCGAATTAAATGCTTGTGCTAGTAAGCAAAGCTAGTAACATGACTACTTCCACAAATTAAGGCAAACCATATCTCCTGTCAGCTCTCCAGCCTCCCTTTCATATGCACTTGAGTAACACACTGAGTGAAGAAGAAAGCAGTGGGGGTTGCTGGTTTTGCATCTATTTGATCATGGGTTTTTGAAGTTTTTTTTGTTTTTTTTTTTTTTTTTTTAAGCCACTGCATATTATCTTTGATTACAAAATGCAATGTTTGTGAATAATGTCCTGATATGTACTGTCTTGTGTACAGATTAGCTTTGCTTTAGTGACTGCAGGATTTGGGGCCACATTAGGCGAGTGGAGGTGGAATAAGCAGGATTTTCAATAGTGTAGCTGGTCTTTGGCGGGAGTATTGATTGCTCTGATGCAAGGTCCTCCTGTAAGGTAAGAATATCTAAAGTAGACAGGAAGAATAAGATATAATAGTCCTTAAAACACTGAAAGGTTGGGTGAAAACAGGTAGATAACATAGCGTTCTCTATGTTTGGTCTGTGATGGATAAACATTAACATGTTTAAATTACACAAATTTAAGGAAAGCTATCCTTGGTTGATATAGTTGTTGAATAGTAATTTGAATAGCTATCAGTTCAGAAGGCTTTTTTTAGGAAGCTCTGAAAATAAGGCAGACAAATGCCTTTCAGCAGTTGTCTGGGTTAAAATGCTCCTGCCTTGAAGTAGATGTAATGACAACATGGCTTTGAGGCCCCTTCTAGGCCCATTTTGTATATTTCCTTGTAATTATTGTTCAGATGAGCAATAACCCTTCTTGTACCTGTCACGTAAAGCTCCAGTGTGTTTCAGGATTTCTATTCCAGTTTCTGCAGTCTCCAAGGTAGCTAGAAATAACTATAATCCTGAAGGGGGGGAAGAGAGAATATCTTGAAGTACAGGCTAAAGCAAAATTGGGTTAAGTTAGATTAAAAGAAAAACCTGTGAAAGCTTACCTAGCCGAACGGACATGGGGAGTCAAGCTGGATTCTGGCCAGGTGCTGTGTGACCCTTGTGCCACTTCTGAGTGCCTCTGTTTGCGCTGAACATTTTGATTTTATTCACTTCAGTGCAGAGATTGGGAGTGAGGGCTCAGGAGCTGTCTATCACTATATGTTTTTTTCGGAGATGTACGCAGAGGAACTAAACCTGTGATGGCCCCTATCTGATCCTGAGGATCAGATACAAATCCAGGGTCAAGTCAGTGCCTTACCTCTTGTGTTTGCTTCCTTATTTAATCCATGTAACAAGTCAACAATCCTGACTGAGTGGGTACAGTAAAGGAACCAGTGCAGTGCTTGCTTAATCCGTCCCAGTTTTGTGTTTTCAATATGATCTCATTGGTGGTAAGCTCATTGGAAGAGAGCAAAGCTGACTTCCCAGAAACTTTATTTTTTCGTTAATCTTAAAGCACTGTTTCTACTGGCTTCCACTTGCAGTGGCAATTTTGGAAAGGCAGTTTCAGAAGGGAGTCTATAGGAAAAATAAAAATAGAAGGCTAATAATAAGCTCCATTAAAAACTGATCATTTCATTAAACTCCCAGAATTCATTTGAATAGGGAAAAGCTAGTCTGACCAGTCAAGAAAAGGTACAGATTGATTAAACTATTACCATTGACATGATATGATATTAGTGCAATAATACAAATGAGTTTAGCACTCATTAGAGCATGAAGAGAGCAAAAGGTTGTGGTCTACTGCTATGGAGAATGGATCATGATCAAAGGGAGAGTTACAATGCAAAAGTAGGTTAGTCCCCTGCTGAATCTAAGATGACAGCGCAGTGCTCATGCTTAACAAAACTACCACTGTCACCACTCTTTGTGGTATTTGTTACTTGTACAGCAAGAGAGTTACAGGTGAAGCTCTGAGAATTAATATTGCCATAATGATAATAGAAAAGGGATCAAGACCCATGTTTTATTACTAATAGTGGTAAAAAATAATAATCACAGCATAAAATGTCTCTTTTATGGATCAAAATTTTTATTAATTTTACTTCTTTGTTTCTGTAGTTATGTGAAAGAGGGAACTGACATATCTTTAAATACTCAATTTATCCAGAACAGGTAATTAGGCTCACTCAGCTAAAATAAGCCTTATTTCAGAAATTTGTTTTGAGATATCTATTGTTGCTGGAATGAGCTGGATTAATTGCAGCAAATTGTCAGTCATGTTGTTCCACTGAAGCAAAAATAACTTTCAGTCACTTCTGTGCTTTTTCAATGGAGATTTTTATACCTGTCTTCAAAACCTGAATGATAGTGAAATATGTGTTTTCCGATAAGACCTAGATACTTCTGCCTGCAGAGGAAAGAGGAAAGAGAAAGTGTGTTTAGTGTGTATGATGCTGAAGGTGCTGGCCTGGGAACTATCCAGAACTGTCTTGCTCCCACGTCTCTTTAATTCAGAATAAACCCAAATGAAGAGATTTGTTCAGACTCGGGTGGATCTCTTGCATACTCAGATAATGTCCTGATCGTAAAACTATTTGCAAATCCCCTCCAACAGTTAGAAAGCTCAAAACTCATGGTTATGTGTAAATAGTATCAACATCCTGGTTTTATTCTAAAGCAGAATGAAAATGACTGTCTTGAAATTTCTGAAGTTGCTACAAAACAAAACTTTTTCAGATCTGTAGCTGAAGAGCCACCTCGCTCTCTCCCTTTGTTCATCTCAATTTACCCTTATACCTAAACATTCAGAAAAGCATCAGAAGTTTTAGATTTTTATTATAATGGCAAAGTTACACTATGTAGAAAGGAATGCAAACAGAGATTTTTAAATTGACATCTTCCCTTATGCTTTGTAGTCTCAATTACCAAATAAAATGTATATCCCAATATAATCCTAACAGAGGAGCACAGATTAAAAATGAACAGAGCAGAGATTAAGTAGCTCACCAAAGATGTGTGTTGCAATCCCAGAATTTCTTCCAATGGAGTTTATTATGTTTTTATGAAATAAGAAAATGCCTGAAATGATCTCAAGGGAATTACAAAATGTGCTCCAGCAAAATCTTATTTTTCATCATCACCTTTTATAGTAGTATCTTTAGTATGGAGTGTCTAGGAGATAAAACTGAGAAAATAAAATTGTTCAGGTAAATTCTGAAGAACCTCCTATGTGTGCTGCTGTTTCCTTATGCATTTAAATACTAATGAACTTTTAAAAACGGTGTCTGGACTTTAAAACGAAATATTTTTGACAGCCAAGAGGTGAAATTCCTAAAATAAGACACTTTTAAGGAAACAGTGCATAATATCTCTGATCTGAAAAGATATTTGGATTGTACTATTTCAGCCTGGTCACTCAGAAATGGGGAACACCCAAGCTCTCTCGTCACACAGGATTACGTGTATTTGCTGTGCACTAATGAGGGAATGACATAGAAAATGTTAAGCGTGCTGAGAAATTCATTCAAGCAAACTGTCACCACCAGCAAGGACCCTCTTTTTTTTCTTATGCAGTCAGTAACTGGATTTAGAGTGTCTTTTATTTGGTGGCGCTCAAAGCAGCGCAAAGAAGGACCATGCAACTCTTCTTACTCATCCTGTTGGTTGTCCCCTCTCCTTCCGCAAGCAGTGTTCCAGTGGTGGACAAAATAGTGATGACTCTATCTTGACAGTATCTTATGTCTAGCTCTGTGCAAAGGAAGAGCTAATGTTTATATGAGGCCTCATTTCTCTAAGTTGTACCTCATTTTGATGGGAAGATATCTTAACAGTCTCATTGCTGAAAGTTAAACTATCATGGCTAAAATTAGTCAAGACCAAACACCACACTGTCATGACATAGCATATTGTGAGAGCACGTGCACTTAAAAAAGCCTCAGCACAGCCTGAGGTGTGCTTTTCCAGCTGTCCTGAGACAAACTCTAAGCAAGATTAATGTGTGAATGTCTGCTAGCCACTGCCGGTCAGTGGTGACATTTCCTTTCCACAAATCCAGGTTTTGGGCTCTCCCTGCTGCAGCTAGCTGAGTTAGCCTTTGCTGTCCTTCAGCTACAGCTGCTGTGACACCAATTCACATGGCTTTCTGTTACGCCTAAATAGGTTAGCTAGGTCTCCTGCTTGACACACACCAGGAAGAAACACCTCAGTTGAGAAGCAGCAGAAAATCCATCATTACTCTGTATATTCTGCAGATAAGGACACATGAAAAAGAGCACACTTGAAAAACTAACCACCCATATTTGAAATCTTTATTAGGAAGACATGGCTTATGTTCTAGGGTCATATACCTTGATGATTCGGGAAGGTTGGAAGAGTAACAGATTTCATGGTAACTGATTGGTTATTGTTTTATGGATTTTATGGATTTTTGTATTTTTTATGGATTTATGGATCTTATGATTCTCTTTCTAGATACTGCTAAAGGTGCGTATTTGAAGAAACCGTAAGAAATACTAACATAGATGGTGCGCAAAAAAAAAAAGTGATTGCATAGATACTTCTTTACAGGGGAAAGCCACATCATTTTAATTTCCGTTTGGAAGAAGATTAAAAAACAGATACAGGAAGTCCAATTTGGTACACAAAGAACTCCCCAATCCAAGGACCTCTGCCACCATTAGTAGTTCTTGTGTTAGGTATGGGGGACTGGGACAGGAAAAAAGGAACTGGTCTGGTTTTGGCTTGGATGAGTAGGTAATCCCCAGTACATAACCAAGAAGGGGAAACATGCAGTACTCCCTCAACAAACATCAGAGTCAGGATGAAACGTGTAGACGTTACCTTGTTAATACAGAAAGATGCAAATAAGATAGCATAGTTTAAAAAGAAATGGGTGAATAAACTCATGCAAGACAAATGGATATTGTGTTTGCATAGATCAATCTGTGCACACAATACCTTTAACAGCAACCTTCAACCCCCTCATAGTGGAATGCAGCCAGGCAGCAAGTATAATTACAATTGTGTCGATTGTCTTTATTATCAGAATATTATTTGAGATAATTGAATGAGAGCACTGTGGAAGAATTCCATAAGTTCAACTAAGAATTGGTTTTAAATAATGCATATATATGGAAAAACGTGTATTGGCTTTTCATCTATACCTAGTACCTACTGTTGTCTTTTTTTCAAAAAAACAGAGCATTATAGGAAATATGTGAAATAAGGTGTTGTCTTCCTTGGCATCTTCTTATTTTAACAAGAAATGTTTTACTAAATTCAACAGAATAAAGGAATTGCAACATCTCTGGAGAATCCATGTGTGTTCTAAGAAAATCTAGATTATGACTTACTATTTAATTTTCTATGATTCCTTAAAATAACTTTAAAAGTGGAAAATGCTGTGTTTTTTGTGTTCTGGGTTTAAATTGCAATTAGATTCCAGCTGGAGACTGCAAAACACAGCAGAACCCTTACAGGGAGAGTATTTGCCTTGGCTTCTATTTTGAGACTCCTTAGCAATATCACCTTGTCACAACAGCTGTTCTGAGAGCTGGGATTGGTGTGAATTTCTCCTCCACTGCTTGGCAAGCTTGAAAGTTGTAATACATTTTCGGTTCATTTTAGGTTCAGGTATCGCTAGGAGCAATCGTCATGTTCATCAGAAGGAATGAGATGTGAAGATTGCAAAGCAGAGATTCAGAAACTTATGCAAACTGCTGTCAGTTGGAAGCCTCAACTGGGACTTTATTGCAAAAGCACCAGGCAATAGAAGATCGTTTGCTAAATTTGCCAGAATAAATGTCCAGAGGTAAAAAACTGCTGCCAAGCCACTCCTTTGACAGGATGGGTAGGCTGGCAGTAGGCCTGAGAAAAGGTCTGAGTAAACGAGAACAAATTCAGTACCTGTACCTTTGCAATGATTTGCTAATCCATGATCTCCTTTGGCAGCGAAACCTACTGTAGCTACCAGGTCTTTAGCTGTGCTCTTGGAAAACTAATGTTCTCAATTACAAAATGGTAAGCCATGGTAAACAGGCTCAGATAAGTGGCTGGAGTGGTAAATAATGGGGACATTTGAGACCATTTGTCTAACAAACTTATCTACAAGCTTCTGTCACTGCTGTTTGCTGGTCCTTGCTCTCACTTATCCATTTAGTTTCTTGACAGTCTTGATCAGGGAACTTTTTGATGTAGGGATGGTCCCCAGGGTGTTCTTTCATGTAGTACTTCTAACCATAACTTCTAGAAGCTTTCGTAGTTACACAGCTGAAATCTTAAGACCCAGCAAAAATATTCCTAGTGTTGTTATTTTAAGTAGTCTGCCCAATCACTAAGATCCTTGAGAAAAATGGGTCGAGTGTCCATGCCATCTCAGGAAACTCTTCTGGCCTCTCTGCACCTCAGTGCTGTCTGAGAGTATAACAGGTGGTAGTGGCTGCAAAGTGCCAAGGATGGCTGAGCTGCTCAGCTCCTGGGGCGAAGGCCAAGTGCAGGTGCCTGAGATGGAGACTTTCCAGGAATGTCAAGATAGAGAGAAAGTGGTTTAAAAAGAAAGCAAGGCTTGCTAAAAAAAGATAGACAACTCAAGTTTCAATTAAATATAGACTCCTCCTTTGCCTCTGAAGAGGTCTGATTTCCAGTCACCTTTGTCTGAAAATGTACAAAAGCATTTCGCTGCTTGCAGAACATAGCTGTCTGTCCTGAAGTCAAGTTTCCTGCTCTGAGCATCCCTCTGAAGGTGTAACAACAGACTTGCAGCAGGGTGTCTTGAGGCTTATATGTGACGAGTAATTCACTGGGCCTTCAGCACTGCAATCTGCTTAGTGCAGGGTTCAGATTAAATATCAGCACGAGTGTAAGAGGAAAAGGAATATGCTTTCCTCGTTGTTGCAAGCCTTGGCATCAATCGTTTCATTCCTGCAAATATTTACAGATGTGAACAGAACAAATTCCACGTCCTGGTACCCACATACCTTTTATCGCTTTCTCTGAAAGCTGTGTCTCAGTAGCACACCAGAAACCATGTTTGAGAAGGAGAGACTGCAGTTATGTTACTGATACAGTAAATCCCAGAGTCACTATCCCTACAAGAAAGTTAGGATTTTATTTATTGCTGCCTGGCACAGGGGCAAACAGAGAATCAGAAATAGATCTGGGATGTAGTCTGCATTTGTTTTCACCTTAGACTCTTCTTTGGCAGGTCTGTAACTCTGCGGAAGTCAGTGTAGACTCTGATTTAAAACTTGAGTTGTGACTGTGCATGTATTTAAATGAAGCCTGGTTTTGGATAACATCTATGCAGCACCATTTAGAGGAGGTAAATATCCGTTATTTATAATGAGCAGAAACTATTTGGTTTGTTATCATTAATGCTTCTGTTGATATTGCTGTAAGAGTAAAGCAAATAATTTGAACAGATGGGCAGTCTGTTTCTGAAAAGTGGGACTGAATAGTCATGGTCAGAGTAAGACCAGATTATTTGCACCCTTGAAAATAAATGATATGCAAAATGGCAAAGATTTTTTTTTTTCTTTCTTCCAAGCACTTATTTAGCTGTTAGTATTAGAGAACTAAATAGTTCTTCCAAACATCATATCATGGACAGTGTTGAAAGTAGTTCCACTGGGAAACCCTTTAGGAGCTGAAAGAGATCCAGTCAAATAACATATTATTTTTATTCATGAGCAAAGAACCAAATTGAACAGGTTCATCATCTCTTTCTGTAGAGCCATGAGGGACTCTGGGGCCCCTCTGCAAAACTGCACAGGAAAAGTTAGTTGCAGTGCAATTTTGCAAGTTTAAATGTGGTCTTCCTGTCTGGGACCAGGCCTGGAGGCAGGCACCAGAGAGCCATTTGGCCACCTCAGGTTGTCGAGGCTCTCTGCACCCATGGGACCTGCAGCTGCTGTTGGCTTTGGCCTGCAAGGATGCAGGCAGCCATATGCTGGTCTGGAAATGGAACATGCTGCTGCAGGTTTCCTCCAGCCCTTCCCTCAATTTTCTGCTTAAACCTGGTAATGTGGAAGGTTGAAAGGCAAATGTTTTAAAAAGGCACATCTATGGACCATGGTCCCTACTGGACCAGCAGTACTCATGCTGAAAGCACAGGGCAACAAGAAAAACAGTGGCAAAGAAAATTAAAGCCAATGCTGGGATCATCTTTCAGTCTATAGAGTTCAAACCCGCAGTAAAGAGCTTTGATACCAAGGGAAGCTGCTCATTTTGAAGTACTAACATAAAGCAGAAGGGAACTCGCATACCCTATATTAATATTTTAGTTAGTGCTGGGTTTCTGTGGCTCAGTTTGGCAAGTCATTTTCTCTTAATAGTGATTAAGTGTACCTGCAAATAGCTTGGTCTGTAACTTGTGGGATTTTTTTTTTTTTACTCTGCACCAAAATGCCTCTTTTTTTTCTTTCCCAGAGAACAAAGAAAATAGATTCTTTTTTGACCATATGGCTGCTGCAATGTGGTTTCCCTGGCAACTGTAACCTACAGAACTTCTTAAAACTTTTTCTCTCTGTGGATATTTTATTATACTTTTTTTTTTTTAGTGGTTTGATTTCAGGATCTTGTCATCTTCTCCAAAATCATTACAGCAGGTGGAACAGAGGTTGACCATGAAGGCCCCAGAGTGTGCTAGGGCCCTGGGATGTCTTAAAGAGTCTGAATTCATTTGTAGCATTCAGATGTTTTTCGATCTGCAGATGTTTGGCTCAATTTGCAGGACATTTAACAGATTCCTCTCAGAATTAGTGTTGTATTCCACACATAAACACTACTGAAAGGTAGTAGGGTTTAGAAAAAAACAAAGACAACTTTAAAGATGAAATGTGAAGCTGATGGAGCTTCATATAGGCACAAGCATCCTCTTGCTTGCAAGCAGTTGGTTGGATCCCACTCATGCATGGTACAAGATCTGGGATCATTCTGCGCTATTCTCCCCACCTATCCCTAGTGCCCTACATTCACTGCACTTGTGTGGAGAAAAGGGGAGGGAAAAAAGTAGCAACTATTGCTTCCCTTCTTATTAAGAAGACATCCCTCTGCCTCTGAAAAACACAAAGCACCCTGCCCCCCTGCACCTCCCCCACCCTCCCATTTCATTTTTGGGGGTAAAATTATGCAAAGTGTAATTTTCTGAAAGCCTGACCTTTGTTTTGGTTTCAATGAGAATTTAAAAAAAAATTGCTCCTAACCAATGTGTAAGAGACCATTTATAATAGTGAACACTATCTTGTCATAAATACCCAGAAGGATAAGTCATGCCTGACAAATTTGGTGGCCTTCTGTGACAGGGTTGCAACACTGGTGAATCAGGGGAATACAAAAGGCGTCACCTACCTGGACTTATGCAAAGCATTTTATGCTGTCTCACACAACATTCTGATCTCTAGACTGGAGAGACATGGATTTGAAGGACGAACCACTTGGTGAATGAGGAACTAGCTGGATGGTTGCCCTCAAAGAGTTGCGGTCAATGGCTTGATGCTCAAGCAGTGAACAGTAACGAGTGGCATTCTTCAGGGGTCGGTATGGTGACCAGCGCCATCTTCGTTGGCGACACGGACAGTGGGATTGAGCGTACCCTCAGCAAATTTGCCAATGACACCAAGCTGTGTGGTGTGGTTGACATGCTGGAGGGAAGGGATGCCATTCAGAGGGATCTGGGCAGGCTTGAGAGGTGGGCGAATGCCCACCCCATGAAGTTCAACCAGACTAAGTGCAAGGTCCTGCATGTGGGTTGAGGCAATCCCATGCACAAATACAGGCTGGGTGGAGACTGGATTGAGAGCCGCCCTGAGGAGAGGGACTTGGGGGTGTTAGTTGATGAGAAGCTTAGCATGAGCTGGCAATGTGCGCTTCCAGCCCAGAAAGCCAATGGTATCCCAGGCTGCATCAAAAGAAGAGTGGCCAGCAGGTAAAGGCAGGTAATTCTGCCCCTCTACTCTGCTCTTACGAAACCCCACCCTGGAGTACTGTGTCCAGCTCTGGAGCCCCCAACATAAGAAGGACGTGGACCTGCTGTAATGAGTCCAGAGGAGGGCCACGAAGAGGATCAGAAGGCTGGAGCACCACTCCTATGAAGACAGGCTGAGAGAGTTGGGGTTGTTCAGCCTGGAGAAGAGAAGGCTCTGGGGAGACCTTGTAGCAGCCTTCCAGTATTTGAAGGGTGCCTCCGAGAGAGCTGGGGAAGGACTTTTTACTAGGGCATGTAGCGATAGGACAAGGGGGAATGGCTTCTAACTGGAAGAGGGTAGATTTAGATTAGATATTAGGAAGAAATTTTTCACTCTGAGGGTGGTGAGACACTGGAACAGGTTGCCCGGAGAACTTGTGGATGTCCCATCCCTGGAAGTGGTTGATACTAGTTTGTCTGGGGCTTTGATCAAGCTGGTCTAGAGGGAGGTGTCCCTGGGAATGGCAGGAGGGTTGGATCTAGACGATCTTCAACATCCCTTCTAACTCTAACCATTCTTTGTTTCTATGTGGTCTCCCATCTTTCAAGTAGGCTTACTGAAAAAATATGAGCGTAATGGATGTTTGTCTTGTACTATCTTTCTAGTAATATGACTGTACCCTTGTATTTAGCAGAGTAGGTGAACTGAAAGAGTAGGCCTAATTATTTTCCTTAATCTTAGAGTTCAAAGCCCAATGAATGTCAATCTATAAATGTAGCAAGTAGCATGAGAAAGGTGTTCTTGGTCACCTCCTTCTAGTATCCTTTTCCACAGTATACAGTAATCTATATTACTTCCATAGCTCTCTTCCACTGGTTTTCTTCCTCGTTCTTTCAGATGTATGTTCTGCAACTAGTTCCTAGTAAAGGGAAGGGAAAAATAAAAACCAACCCAAAAGCCCCACCTTGATTACCCAGTGGAAATTACAAAACTTTCAGACTATTTCTGAGGCATAGCAAGGAACTGGCAAATATTCACACTAAAATTTGTACCCTTGCCATGTTTCAGCAACCAAACACAGATTTCCCATATAGCAGTAACAAAGTGTTATTGCCACAACCCTGATCTCGACTGCAGAATGTGTGGTTGAGCTTCCTGCTTGTGGCAAGTTTTGAAGATGATGTCCAGAGTGGTTTTTATGCTCTGTGATCCAGATGGAGTTATTGGTTGTACATGTCGTGTGTCTTACAGACATCACACTTACTTTTTTTTGGTGTTTTTACATTCTTCTGCTTATTGTTTTGAGGATAATTAATTAGTTGCTAATAATAAGAGTTGCAATTGAGCAAATGATCAACAGAAGCACTTTGTAATAAGAGTAAGGAATTCATTTCAAGAACAAATAAGAACTGGTTACAATCCTCTGTTAAGGCAGTGAGAAGAGTCTAAGTCTTCTAAAAATGTGAGACCCAAAATGGAAAACACGACATGAGAAGAATAAAAAGGCATTTCAATAGTCTTTTTTTAGCTAATTTCAAAATCTGCAGTGCTATTCTGCGCACTGTCTACTTTTTATTTTGACTTCTGTAGAGAAAAGCAGGTGTGGAAAGACTTCCATAGAGAGAACGGCTCAGTATATCCCTGTGTCCAATACTCTTGAGCATGAATACTTGCTACCAGTTGGGCGCAGCTCATGTACTGCCCTGTTCCAGCCCTGCTCTCCTCTAAGGCCAAGCTCAGCCTTGGGGCAGCCCTGGCTTCCTCCCTTTCTGAGCAATTACCACCACCTTTTTTAATTGAGGGGGATTTGAAAGGTGACGGGTACAGGTGTGCAGATAACCTAATTTCTGATGCAATTAAATACTGCAGCTTGGTCCTGGACTGCAGACCTGTTGGGGTAGGTTGTTTCTGTTATGCCAAGCCATCCGCTCTCAAAAGAAACTCCGATACCTCCTGGGTTTAGAGGAAGGAGCACAAGGATAATCCTTTTTTTTTTTTTTTTTTTTGTCTCCTTTGCACATGCTGTGTTCATTTCTGAGAATAGCATTTAATTTTTGTGAAGTATGGCCTCCACCTATTTCATCTGTGGACTTAGTCTTTGCTGTATTTTCTTAAACAAGAACTAGAAAGATAAGATGCTTCAGGAAGCAGGCCAGGGCTTCTGTTCCAAAGCAGTCAAACTATGCAATAAGACGATAGGCAACTG
Organism: Charadrius vociferus; assembly: GCF_000708025.1. Classification (NCBI taxonomy): domain Eukaryota; kingdom Metazoa; phylum Chordata; class Aves; order Charadriiformes; family Charadriidae; genus Charadrius; species Charadrius vociferus. The sequence continues at coordinate 3,399,223 of NW_009649570.1, forward strand.
GCAGAAACAAAAATAAATATTTTTTTTTCACTTCCTTAATTTTTGTTTTGCAATACTGGAGGTCTCTTAAGGAGGGCAATTTGGAAACCACCTGAATTAGTCAGTAAGTTGTAAAAATGCTCACAAGTTGTTCCATTCAAATATTAATAATATTTTTCAAGTTCCTATTTTCTTTCTGAACAAAGTAAACAAAACAAAAATCCAGAAATCCCTGCTGTAAACAAATCCCACAGGAGCTCTCATCATTAGACAGTAAAACACACAGAATAACAGATGCTGGATCTGAATTTTTTGAGGATAATAAATGTATTATGTCCCCAAGAAGAAGATTTTAAAGCACGTTTTCTGCAGAGAGCTGAGTAATTCATTCTCAGACCCTCTGTTTTTACCTACAGTGGTAAAAGGAAAAACATAAAAGAACACTGAAATAAATAGTATTAATGTGCTGCTAAACTAGGGAAAACACTTCAGAAGTAACCAAACTCAATGTTTAGAGCAATTGATTACACGGTAATATGAATCGTTGCTTCAGCATTTAACCCTTTACCTTCTGCTCAGAGTGCTGTTGGGGAACACAGGAGGAGATTTACTCTGGAAAACCTCAAAAGTAGAGACATACACAAGGGTTTTAGTATTTCATTTTATGGCTTGTGTTTAGAAATTTGCTCAAGCATTTTGGGGGCCTTTCTCTTCAAATAAAAGACTAGATTACTTCTGGAGCTGGCACCAGCTTTTACGCTTATTTCTTCTATCCTTTTGGGATGCTATCCTTTTATTTCTCCCTCAGATCTAAGCCATTCAGTGTTTTCTGATGAGTCCAATGATCATGATTTCTGCCTTTATCCCCATGGACACTGTTACAGAAGTCAGAACTAAATTTACCTGCTTTACCCTGCTGTTCGTCTGTATAATATCTCTTCAGATGCCAGATGTGGTTGTCATCCTGCTTTTGACTTCTGAGCTAACGTAGACTGCTGCTCTCCTCTAAGAAGAAAGTAACTGGAATATCCCAAGAGCTATAAAGGAGCAGCCATTTGATTCCACCTCAATTATTTAATATGGGAAAAATCTAATCTTGGGGTATAGTTTAATATTGGATTGACTTTCAGTGAACATAAGAAACCACCTACGTAGATATAAAGAGAAGGATTATGTCAGCCCGTATGTTTTTTTAAGGTGCACCTTACTGTAAGGTCAAGGAGTTAATTATTCGGGCATCTTCAAACTCCAGGCAACTTTACAGAGCTCAGAGGGAGTGAAACTTCTGTATGAGTCTTTTTGACAGTAATCTGTTAACATCAAGTGGGCTAGAGCAGGGGCTTGCAGAAGTCTCTGGTAGCCTGAAAATACCTGATACCGTGGGGTGGTTGTGGAGCAAGTGACTAGTCAGCCATGGGAGGAGAGCTGATGGGGGGAACGGGACAGGCTCTGTGTGCTCAGGAATTTTGTATGTGCTCTTTGGAAAAAGGCAAGAGAAGAGCAACTGTGACCATTAAGGAGAATGTAGCATGCTTTCAGAGTTTTTTTGCACTTATGCTATATCTATGTATCATCTATTGCATTGTTGTGAGATTAGGGTTTTGGTTTTTTTATTGTGATGACTTGAGAGCAATTTCTCATTTATATGTTAACGGCTTCTAGATGAGATTCACAAATGTTAAAATTCTTTGAACTCAAATGATTTAGGAAGGAAAAAGAAAAACTTAAGCTTCTTCCAGGAGCTGTCAGGCTTATTGAATTATATACTCAACACAAGAGTGTTCTGGAAAAACAGGCTGTGGTATCAGTCCTGAAACTTTGCTTGTTTATGGCAAGTTGTAAAGGTATTTTTGAAGTCAACAGCATTTCTCACCTGTAGAGAACGTCTTCCTGTGAAGAAAGCTGGAAAATAAATATATTATAGTTTGAACCCTACAAGCATTGTATTTATACCGTCTGCAGAAAGTCACAGGACAGTTCAGAAGTTCTGCGCCAAATTCTTGTTGGCTGCATAGTGCAGGCTGTATAGCACATGTTTTATCATTAATTCAATATTTTTTTTTCAGAGAAATATGTTTTCAGGTTCCATTAGTATGTGCCCATTGTAGGTAGCTGATTGCTATCCTGATACCTTTTATTTTATGTTTGTTTTCTTGTGTTTGAGAAACAGTGTCTTATTCCTTCTTTTGCCATTGTTTATGGACTCTGATCTGAATCACTGGCCGTGCAAGATTACTGGTGCTCATTCTTGCTTAGTCTAAGTCAAGAGGTTTTTCTTCAGTGAGAAATTAACTGTGGAGCTCTTTGCCACATGGTACGATGGCTGTTAAAAGCATTCCTCCATTCATCGAATGACTGGACAAAGAGATGGTCATGGTTCTTTAATACAAGGACACTACTCTTGGCTCAAAAGTGCCCACATTAAGCATTTCCAGATACTAAAAGAGGGAAAGTGTCTCTTGTTTGACTTTTTCCTTGATATCTGTTACCTTAAAAAGCATCCTTAGAGCTGAGCTAGCATGGCTATTTTAATGTTTTTAAATTATTTTGCACAATATGTGATCTGTATTTTTATGATCATTATGTTTTGGAAAAAAAGAATCTGTATAGATTTTTAGTTTTTCTCTAGTCTTTATTACCTTTAAGGCAGTTGCATTTTTAATTATTTTAATTAGTGCTTTCCTTCCAAGCAAAGGGCAGTGTTTTGCTGAATTTGAGCATGTGACTTCAGATAGGGATTCAGTGTGAGCATTTAGCTTTTTTTTCATCTTTTTAGTGTATCATCAACGCATTGCCTTTGCCTCCTCCTCAGAAAAGGAAGAAAACAAAGAAAAACATGTAAAAGCTGGGTATAAGCTTTGGTGTGGGGCTGACTGGCCAAACTGGCCGGACACCCTAGTGCAGCAGGTTAGGAGGGGGTGGGGAAAAGCCTCAGATCCAGGCAAGAGCACTGACAGAGCAGAACTGCTCTCAGCTGCCAAAGCTTAGGATGAGGTATTACACAAAGGGCTCAGTTTCCTTCTATAAATGACATGGCAGCAAAGTGTTGTGAGCATTTGACAATGGTTTTAAAGCTGGAAAAAGACTACCTTGGTCAAGGAAGCACTGACCCAACACCTTGGTTTCTACGATGAAAAGATTAGTTTAGGCTTACTATCTTACACATTTTGTCAGGTACTCATCACAGTAATCTAAAGGCCGTCTTGGTGCCCTAAAAAGAGATTGTAATCTTATGAGGCGGCTTCTCCAGCTATAGAGATTGGAGAGATGCAGTGAGCTAAAGTGTACTTAAGGGCACCTCTGGGCAGCACAAGAGTAAACCTTCAGATTCTTTGGCAAGAAGTTCTACTTTTACAATGGGAAATGTCTATCTTAATAGCAAGTCTCGTTCCATTCTTCAACTACTGCTGAAACTAGATTTAAAAAAAAATGGAAGTAGACATCTATCTAGCTGGAGCTGTGATATTTGTGTTCTCTGTTAGCCATTGCTTACCAGAACCTAACTGTCAATGCGGAGGGCAGGGTGCACCTTTGATGTCCTAGACCAGGCTGTGACATTCAGCAGTGAGGCCATTGTGGTTTGTATCCTGAGCAAACTGAGCCAAAGAACCAATAGATGTTTTTTCATAACATATTTGGGAATGTCAGTGCCTTTGAGGCTCCAAGGAATAAGAGGAAATAATTCACTTGCTATATGTTGAAGGCTCTGATGTCTGGCAGGTCGTCTCTTGAAATAATCAGGTGGTCAAATAAACATTGGAGATTCAAGTCCAGATATTCAACCAGCATTTAGCACAAATTGTTTCTGAAGCTGAAAAAAATTAAAAGAATGAGGTATCCTCAGCATACTGATAGTACTTTTTTCCCCACTTAATCTTTTTCTTCCATTCTGAGTCCCAAGCGATCACACAGTTGAGAACAAAAAGTGAAGCCCTTGCTTTAACTATACCTCATAAGCAGTGGCAGTGTGTGGTTGCTTAAAAAATGAAAGGGAGACAAAGTGTTCTTTTTCACTAGCAAATAGCACATTCACAGTTAATATTGAAATACACTGAAATATCCAGCAACTTGAGCATAAAGATGTGGCCAATGGGTTTATTGTCTGAAGAGGTTTGATCACTGCTGTCAATGATGCATCATTAAGCAGCTTCACTGGCTGAAATGAAAGGCCCCAGCAGATTGTTGCAGGTGTTGTAGAGAGGTCCCCATCTCTGGCTTTGATGACACATGCTAGGAGAGAGATGCAGCACTCATGACAGTGATGCTGGCAATCAGAATTAACTGCCTGAGCCTATTACAGAGGCAGTTCAGAACAAAGATTCACTTTCCACAGACAAGTCATATATTGTCTGTCTCACAGGTTATAAACAAGTTGTAGAAGGCTTGGCAGATGTAGGATGCGATCATCTCATGGAAGTATCTTTGGTTATAAGGTCTCTCTCTTTGTTTCCATTACACTAATAAGAACTATTCTGAATGTAACCATGGTAGACATCTCTAACCAGCAGTATCTTGTGAAATAGCTTGAAGGCTTTCAGAAAAAGGTTTTCAGGTGGAGCTTTTCTTGGCATACATGTACCCAGCCCCACCCAAGCAAATTCACCTGCTGCTTTCACATAAATTCTTAATTTCTTTTTATAATGCTGATAACACGCTCCTTCAGATATTCTTCCCTCCCCATTCACACACTTTCTTTAAATTCTATCAGTGATTTTTTTTTTTTTTGTCTGGTTCTCAGTTGAATATTGATGATCTGATAAAAAGGTCTACACTGTACTAACTTGCCAGTTGTCTGATTGTTATGTCAAATTGATTTTTAGAATAAGTCTGTAAATATGGCATATTTCTGAAACCAATACTATAGTATGCAGCCTTAAAGCCATGCTGAGGTTACTTAAACAAGTGCTTTTAGCATAGTCTGTTTGAAAATAGATACTTTCTTGGAATAATTTATCATATGAACACTTTCATGCTTGCATTGTGCTTTTATGTAAGCAATTTTGATAAAGTAGCTGAATATTAAACAATTCCATTAAGATTTTACATATTACTTTAATAAAATACATCTGACCTGTAGCAGGAGCACTATGAAGGTTTGGCTTTTTCTGTAAGGGTAGCACAGAGTTCTTTAAATCTTCTACTGTGGATACTAGTGGAAGCAAACTCTTTTTCTTGTCCTTCATCTTTATCTCATTACTGATAGTATCAACAAAATCTAACCTCTTTTCCATTGTGTTTGGTAAAGGGTGCTATAACACTGGATCTGTGTAATCTGGAAAGAAGTCTTTACATCTTAAGGGATGCTTATCTAGGAGCAAATAAGTTGTTCAGATTGACTGTATCTACAGGGAGAAGCCAGTTTTGAGTGAAGTCACATGCTGCACCTCATTTTCGGTTACATTTTTTGTTCTACTAGTTGTAATATTTTTATTGTGGACATGAATCCAGAAATCATGAATACTCAGTTCAACATTGAAGCAGAAACAAACACATGTGAAATGGGAGGCAATATGTCTCCTTGGTTTTGATATTTGGCTTGAAAGTCTCAACACCTAGAAGAGAAGAAACTTCAAATGCTACTTGGTGTTTGCTAGAATTTTGTTCCCAGCTGCTTTCACTAATGGAAAATTCAGATGTTACAACTTGAAAGTGGGAAAGTGGATGGAATTTGCAGCTTTACTCTATACTTCAAAGTGCAGTTCATGATTCTATGGAAAAGGCGATTAAGGATCACCTCATTGCTTCATGTAGGCAGCAACTTAACATAATCCATCTAATGCTGTGCTATTGAAAATCTGTGACGAAGATAAATTCAAAACAACTACTAAATATTTTATCCCCTTTCACCACAGTAAAGCTGTGTACCTTCTGTATTTGATCCAAAGTCCTTTGGGTTCTTCCCACTTACTCTGCTACATGTAGACTAAGACCAAGGGTTCAGAAAAGGTCTTTAGACTTTCAAAGAAATTGATATTGTGCTTGCAGAGAAGAATTTGAATGTGCAAGATCACATGATTCTGTATGTGCCACAGTGCAGAACTGCTTGGTATTTTTAATACCAGATCTTCTGACATCTACAGCTTCTAAGGGAAGGTTAAGATGACATTTGATCATACTTGGCCTTCAGGATGGGCGATTTAAAAAACAAAACAAACAAAAAAAAAAGGTGGGAGGGGCAATTTTGTAATGAGTTTCCTGGCATCCATCGTTTTGTGGAATCACAGTTCAATAATATTCATTCCTTAAGCTTTGTGCTTGTGGATTAAGCCAATATTAAGGATATGGTAACTCTATCGGAGATAAGCTGTTGCATTTAACTGTGGTGGTGAAATCGAGCTTTTAAAAAAAAAAAAAAAAATAAATTGTTAAATGGCCCTTGACTAAACGAGGCTGATTCAACTGGGTGAAATCTAATTTTTGTGTCAGTTGGCAGAATATCAACAAGCTAGAAGCCTTCTCTAATTCAGCAACTTTTGGCAGAGGAGTGCTGCTGAAAAGGAAGGATTAAGTGCTCTGATCTCTGTGTATGGTGCTGAAGGGGAATGTTTTTACTTTAGAGCAGTTCAGTAGCATTTGTAGAACTGTTCTTGTAGGAGAGGTCTGTAACCCTATGGAGATAGGCTGACCCTCTCTTTGTTGGTCAACATTGAATTATTCAGGGCAAACATCCTTACTGAAGAAAGATAAAATGGTACGGAATATTTTAGTGAGTAGAGGAACATCCCAATCTGAAGCGAGGAACATTTGGTCCCTGGACATAGTGCAGACACGTGCCACTTTTCACAGCTAGTCTTACGGGCTGGTCTCTGTAACTCTATTAGTGACACAAAGCCACATATACAGGGAAAAGTTGGAGGCCTGCAGCATATATAAGTGCATTGTTTTGCCCAAATTGAAATGGAAGCCTCTTGTGTCTACAGTAGCTGTCGTTCTTTTCCACAGGTAATAGTTAAAATGTGTAATGCCAGGCTGTGGCAAATTGTAGCACAGTACAACACAACTTTGATCTTTCTTACTTGTTACAGAAAACATCCTGGTTCTAGTATAATTAACACAGGAATTCTGTTTCTCTGCTATCCTTTATTTCTACAGAGGCTCTACATCATAATAATCTGAACTGTTATAATCCATATATAGAGAAATTTTCCTGTGATAAGTTTAAAATGTGACTTGAAAACAGGACGAAAAGGCAGAGAGGTAGTACAAAGTGAATTCAAAGAAAAATAAATAATAAGAAAAAGAATGATTCCCAACTCACTATCCATTTTATTTGCTGCCAGCTTCTTTGTCAGTTTGTCACTACAGATGATGTTTTCTCATTTTCCATTTACTCACATATTTAAATTGATCAATATTTGTATTGTGCTTGCTGGCATCATCTTATCATTTGTACGTTTGCACAAGTGCAAGTTCCATTTCTGTATATTGATCCTTACCCGACTCTGAAAAGCAGATATAAGCTGTTCTGTCTGCCACGGCTGACCTTTAGCGTAATTTAAATATCACCTCTGAAAACTGATGGCAACGTGGGGGAAAAAGAAAGCAGGAGGTGTTTTTACTGTTTGTGTGTTTCAAAGAAATGCCAGTGTCCCACTGTGGAAGCAGCACAGTAGAGAAGAGATGGCATAAGCTGTTGTGTGAGAAATCAGAGCCTCCCCTCTGTATCAGTCTCTGTCTTCAGTGTGGAGATGGTATTTATTCCAATCGAAAGTTTCCCATGAGAAAGAGACCCAACATGCCTGACTAGTTCTGTCAATCCTACTCACTGTTTTTTTTCTCCACCTTCAGTTTTCTAATTTAGACTATTCATTGCTACATATTTTTTCCTACTGTGCAATGCAGTGCATTGAAAGTTGTGCACAGACTGTGATATTCAGTTTGTACTATTTTTTCTTCTCTTCATCTTATACGGCAACCTTTTATTGATTGTAAACTTTGACACACAAAACCCAGTCCTGCTATGTTAAGTCAATTAATATGTCTGTGGTTGCTTTTGCAAAGTGAGGACCTCACTTGCAATCCTGTTTGGAACACAATTTATCTCGAAATGTAGATTTAACTAATTTTAATTTATGATCATTGAGGAAATAAAAAGTAAATGTTCCATGCCATGCATTTTTCCTTAAAGATTTCTTTGACTCCAGTGTCCCCTGCAGTTTCTCTACTAACAACATCCAAAAATACCTCAGAAAATGAAGATAAGTGAGGTACTTCATATCCATTTTTGCCTCTTCCAGCAGACGTTCACTTAGCTGAGTTAACAAACAGCTCAGCAGCCACACAAGGCTTGTTTATGTTGTTATGGGCTGTCTGTGTAATTGCTTCCAGAACCAACTGAAACCTAAAGAAAAAAATTGCCAAGCTGCAGCTGGAGCACTGCAAACAATCCATGACATTTGGTGAAAGTTTAAATTAACATATGTTATAGCAGGCAACAAGGAAACAGCTGGGAAATATGACAGCTGTTATCCATAAATAATGTTACATTATCGGCACCTATATTTATATGGAATTTTATTGGGTAAAGATGCAAATAAGTATTTCATTACTTAACAACATGACTGCACTGTAGGAAGAACCATGGCTATCTTCAGAGCTGTACACTATCTCCACGTGCTGTACAAAGAGCCTCAGATCTTCCTGAGTTGACATCTGAAAACCTGAAGTTTATAAGCAGTGGTTGAAACTCAGCTTTTAAGCAGTGAAGTGCTCCCAGAGTTTCAGAAAGGTTTCCCCTCTACTGATGCAAAAGGGTTGAAATGATATCTTTGTTCTCCAGAGTTTACATTGTTGGACTCCAGATTGGTGTATGGTTGTTTGGTTGAGCCATCTAAAATTGGGAAGGAGACACCTGTTACTCTTTGGACAGAATATTTTCTAGTTATTGGTAATAAGTCTTATTTTTTGTGGTTCTTTCTTCCTCCCTAATACAGCAAGATACAAGCTAGGCAATTTTGCTCACAATATATGTTTAATATATAATGGAAAATTCACTCCTGAGATAATTCTATTAACTGAACGGGAAAAGAAACTACTTTGTGCTTCAGAATTGAATCTCTCTGGTTTGTTCTCTTAGCTAATTCCTGGGCATAGCAGTGGCAAGCTTAAATGTAGTAAGAAAAGTGAATAGGTCCCCCAACACTAAGCTATGACACGCTATCTTGATATGTATTCTGAGTTGGAGATCCTTTGGTTTAGACTATACATAAATACACACAGCAGTAATAGGATTAAATAATTATGGTATAGCATAATACTTTTAGTATAGCCAAGTAGGATTCTTTGGGACTTATTTTTAATTCCTGAGGTTTTTTGTTTAATTAAGTTTTGAAATAAAAGTAGTGGTGGATACTTGGTTCAAACAGGAGAGACTGACAACAGAAGGTTCAGGGTTCAAGTTAAAATATCCACAAGATGTTAGATTCAGGACTTGGCTCTATTCAAATCTGTCTGCTGATTACAGATCTGTAATAAATTAACTTTATCTTTGATTATAGCTGGTGTATCTGAAATAATAAGAATGGTTACTGACTACTGTTGTCTGTTTTTACAGTGAGCATAAACTTAACACAAAGGTTTGATATGACTTTCTTCCAAGTTTTGTAGCTAACATCTGTTCAGTTTAAAAAAAAAAAAAAATCTCCTGGGCAACTATATAAATAATAATTGATCTTTTCCAAAAGTGATCAGAAGTGTAGAAGCAGTGAGGAGGAAAACTTATGTTGCATTGGTTGTCCACTGGGTATTTTTCACTAGAGTGTGGAGATAAGCACTGCCTTCATAAATATTTATCCTGGAATTTTAGCATCTAAAGAAATGACAATCTTGCTTAGCAAAATAGTAGTTTCTTTGTAAACCTAGATAGTAATTTATGTATTGTAAATGCAAAGGCTTGTATTGGCAACTGCTTATGCTGAGGAAAATATTCACTGGGAATATATGAAGCTTAAAAACAAACGAATGAAAAAGGGTCTTTTGATCATCAGCATACTTGGCATATTGCTTTTAAATAGCTCTGTAATACAGATAGAAGATACATTAAGGAACCTGTTTAATTCAGGCACTTTGCCAAGAATAGGCAATGATGTTGTTTACAGTTTATTAATACTGAATAAAGTGAAATTATATTTAATTTTAGCATCTGGAGAAAACATGGCTTACTGAAAGGTCAGACAATTGAAAGGCTGCCCAGGTTCTACAAAATGCAGAAGCTGGGGATCTGATCTGGAGAACCACAGTAAAAGTACCAGCAGAGAATCAAAATCAAAGGAATCTGATCCGAAATGTTTATCCTCTCTCAAATTGCTGAATCACAGTCCTTGCAATGCAAATTATTATGTATGCTGACTCTCTTTAAACTGAGCAAAGGCTATGTGAAAGTAAGTGGAAGCTGGAAAAAATAATTGCAACTTTAAAGCAAAAATTGGCATACCTGACCCAAAATTACTTACAGGCAATTTGCCATGCCTTGTGCTAAGCAAAGTGAGGATCCATTTTAAAGTAACCAATTCATAGCAGCAATGACATAGATGTGCAAAGCTGTACCAACTTGCTACAGTTACTGGGGAGGAACATATTGGGTCATTTGTCATTGAAGAGAAGTTTTTCCACTTATGATATTTCTTTTCCCTAAGCAGTGAAAACCTGTTACCACCCATCCTCACAGTCTTCAAATGTGCTCTGGAAAAGCTGGCAGTTTGAGTGGGTATATCTGGGATACAAAACATTCAGAATAATCCATTACCTCTCCCTTGCTTTTTCTTTTTTTTTTTTTTTTTTCCTTGAGGAGTCTTGGTAGCAAGAAGTGATAAGCTCTAATTAAATAACACCCTCATCCCGGAGAACCTAAAAAAGAAAAAAAAATAAAAATCCTTCACCTTGAGGATTTTCTGTGGGAATTGGGAAGCACAAGATGAAGACACACAACTACATGTGTTCTAAGTAGTCTCTATCTGGGAGGAAAAAGGAGTGGTGTGCTAGGAGTGAAGTCAACACTGTAACATTTGTAAATATCTACAGTATTAGTAGTCCCAGTTTAAGCCCTGCCAATACAGTCCGTTAAAAGATTTTTGGACAAAGACTTGAGCTGTCCTGCCACTCTCTGTGATGACACCTTTGTGCCAAAAGAGATTCTCATTTTGTTTAGGATCTGAACTTCCTAATTTCTTGGATTTGAAAATTTTTTTAATTTCAACTTATTATCATCTACTCACAAGCCAAATGTAGCACCGTTGTTCTAAAGTTTAAATTCAGAAGAAGAGAAAGAGAAATAATTAACAATCTAATGATATAATTTCTTGAATCAAAGATCATGACTTGAGATCCTTGAGAGAGGTCTTTAGCTCCAGTTCACATTAATGTCAAACTTTTCTTGTCTCAGTTATTCTCATACACAATTTCTAGTAGAAATCTGATGGGAAAGTGTCTTTACTTTTGTGATCTGTGGGATTCATTAATGGCTGCAATGACTCTGCTGAGTCTAAACAATAAAAACATGAAATATTCAGCCAGAAAGAAATCTGTATGAAACAGTCAAGAACAGTTGAAAAGGGAGAGCACGTAACTGAACCTGGAACTTGTTCACATAGGTATGGATATCACCCATAGAGGCACCCACTAGTAAAGTTGTGGAGTAGTGTTATTTTTGACTGTGCAGCCCAAAGAAATATTCCATTTTACTTTTTTTAGAGACTGTAGCAGCCTGAAAGTCTCAACATCGCACAAATGTTCATAGCTACATCTGTCCTATGAATACCTGTATAGTCTGCAAACACGGTGAGACCTTTCCACTCACATGTAAGTCTGTGTTTCTGTCCTGCCTTAGTTTTCCCCCACTTAATCTCTGTCTCTCCATGTTCTGACTTTCAGTGCGGGATAATAACACTGAACTGGAGGCCACATAAAATAATGTACTCCAAAATGTCCTGCATTTGTTTTTAAATGAGAAGAGTTGGAGTACTTGTTCCTGTTCTCTAGAGCAACAGAAAGTGTGTGAGCAATTTGCTAATAATTAACCTGACTGTGAATGCAAAGTAGCAATCAAATTGTTTCTTCAGCATTAATGCATAATCCAAAAGCAGTCTTCTAGACAAACAGAAATCAAGGACATAAATTATATATCTAGCAACACGTTATGAAAACTTACTACTCTGAGGTCCTCGTGCATGTCAGAAGAACCCAAGTCCTTACTGCAGCGCAAAGAACTTGTCGCAGAGAAGTGTGAAAAACAGGGAAAATACTTAGAATGGTAGAAAAAGGTATCACTAATTAAACCTGACCAAATATGAGTAAAGGTAACCTTTAGCATGTTATGCTTTAAGATATTTGACTAGGGGATTTGTAAGCAACTTGCATCAGGAAATGAGGAGAATGTATTCGGTTTCATAATGTGAAACTCCTGGGTGGAAAGAATGTGTTTTAGGTGGAAAAGAGGATGTTATCAGTTAGTGACACTGGTCAGTAGGAAATAAGTACTGAAAGTAAGGGCTCCTGCACCGCATGAGAGAAGACCAAGTGAAAGAGCAATAATAGCACATCTGCCAGGAAAAACCTTCACAATAGGATTAGGAACATAGCTTAGGAAGGATGCAGTCCCTGCCAGCTCAGGCTGGCTGTAAAAAGGAGTTACTAGGTAACATGGTCTTTGTGATGCTCATGGCTTCAGTTTTGTAAAGACAGCAGAATGATGACCATGATGATTTAGACAGAATACATTGATGCTTGCAAAGGAAAGCCAGACGTAGGCTGGGAAATCAGAGGCCATCTACAACTGTTTAACTTTACTAATTAGAGATGTCAAGCACCAAGGAAAAAATTGTACAGTCTAATAATATAGTTGATGGTCAGTGTGGAGACCACAGTGGTGACTATAAAACTGTTGGCATAACGATAAATATGAACCAGTGTTGTAACTGAATTTTTCTTCCGAAGTGAGTAGCTATATGATTAGTGGAAACGTGTCTTGAAGTTAAAAGAAAATTAATAACCATAAGGAAACATAGTTGATGGAAAATAAAAATTATATCTTTCAGAAGAAAAATTAATTGCAGCTGGCTACTAAAGATGATGTAAGCATGTGAGCCATGAAGTGAAGAGCAAGGTTTTTCTTGCTGTGCCGTAACCTGTAGGTAGTGAAATCTCTAGTCTGAAGGTTACGTTACTTGTCACACATTAATTCACAGTGCTCATCTCTGCTGCTTTTTTGTTCTTGGGTCTGGCTACACCATTATATCATGTGCAAGGAGTGTGGGTTTTTTCCACAGACTTTGAATAAAGACTGACAGACCCGAGAATTCAAGCAGATTAAGTCTTTTGTTCTCCTTTACAACTTTCTCACAAATCAGAAGCTCATCCAGTACTGCCTTGGATAGAAACTCACCAGCTGTACCCTTAGGATATTAGCTGTCTAGCTTAAATATTTGTAAACAAAAAAAAAACCCCAAAAGTGAAAATGTGCTACTATTCACTCATACATTCATTCACACATACATACACATACACTCTAGGGGCAACATACATCTTGAATTGAATGTATTATTAATTATTGAGATATGCAGATAACTGTTTTGCCACAGGTCTGTATCCTGCAAATAGATGTTTAGAAAGTGAGATGACACGATGGCAGTTTTCTATCCATAATTCATTCGTCTAAGCATCTATTACCATATATAGTTCATCTGCTTTAACTATTTAAGTAATTAGCGAAATTAGTACAATATAGCTTTCCAAAAGGAAAAAGAAACCCCCAAAACAATCCCAAATGCACTGCAGGCAGCTGGAAGCAGATGGAAGTGTGGAGGCTTCCTGTGGAACATCACTGGGGTTCCTGATTTACAGCTCTGGTAAAGCAGCTCTGGTACATTTACATCATCTGAGGACGTTATCCTCAAGATTTATGGTTTTCACTTTCGCAAGCCGAAAAATTTCCCCATCTTCTATGTTTTAAATTTTAAGTCAGGAGAGAATGAACATGGAGAAGAATGAGGAGAAAAGAAGGTCCAATCATAAGAAAAGATTAAGGACAATATCCAGCAAAGAAAGGCACAGTATCTTGTATGGTATTTTTTTAATAGTTGTTTGAATTGTCCTATGAGTGTACAAGAAATAGCTCTGACAGGATGGATAGCTCAATGAAAAGATGAAAAGCATTCCCCCACCTGAAACTTCTCTAGCTTTTTCACTTCTCCAAGGGAATAATGGCATGTTTTCTTGGAGGAGCTAAGTTTCCACATACGTTCATGAAAGCATGCACAAATAGTGCCTAGTGTTTGGCAAGGAGAGAGTGATAACCCATTTTCTCTCATAATTATGGTCATCTTTCCTAACTTGGCTAAGTGTCGCTGCCGTGACTTTAGGTTTGAGAGTTCTCTTTGGTTTTTTGACATTTCTTTTCTTAGAGAACAAGCACCATCTGAAATGTTAATAGAGAAGGAGAAGCAGATAGTACAAGCTATCATTTTGCGTGGTGAAATAGATTACAGATCAAGGACTTAGTATGTAAAGCAAGTTTGCTGCTGGCCTTGGAGATGAATGTAAAGATATTCTGTGAGTATTAATACTGTTGTCATATTCCTGTGTACTTATGTCCTTTTAAGTCTGCAAACACGAACTTTACACTACTGTGTTGGTTACTTTAGTACAGAAATCTACCCTACACATACTCTATTTTTTATAATCTTTTCATAAACTGTGAAAGTGCAACTTTGAATGAAATCAAATACCTCTATGAGCATGTTGCCTCACTGGAGAATATTCTCATGTCCTGAGTTGTTTGTGATAATTATACTGGATGTTTTGATACATATAGTATGGCTGAAAAATGAAGTGCAGCACATATGCCTTGAAGACCAACAGGGCTGCAGGATCAGACCCATCTCATTCACTATCAAGTCAAATGAAAACTTAATTCCATCTCATAGTGGATTTGGTCTTTATTTACAAAGAGAAAAGGAGATAAGGAGATTTTATTGTGGAGAGATCTTATTAGAATTGTTTTTGCAGAGTGTTGGCCTCTTTGGAGGGCACAAACATCATGCAGAATCAAACCTTCAGCTTTGAAACTTGGAGAAGGGAGGGCAGCCCAGGATTACACAGGAGGATGTATGACAAGCTGGTTTTACTGACATAGTTTTCCAAGGCTGTTCAGTAGTTTGCATTTTTTGAAAATCAACGATTACACATATGGATTTTGGACTTTTTTTTTTTTTACATTATTCTAAATTATGATTCAGTAACAGTTTATATTGATTTTCAGTGAGTTTCTCAACTGTGGCAAAAATTAGACAAAAGGGAAAAAAAAAAGTGTATTTCTTCCAACAATAATCATCCTCTACCATGGTCTACTCCATTCTTCCCATTTCCTCCTCCCCTTTGAGGATGCAATTTCTAGAAGTAGGCTTTGATACTGAATCCTATCTTTAAGATTTTGTTATATACAGTGACTACATTACAGGATGAATTCCACTGTGTAAGTATTATGTTATTGAAGGATAAGCCCAAATGAGTAGAAAATGTAGTGAAGCCTATGTGGAGTACATATAAAAATACATAACGTGTTTTTGATTATTTTATTATTATTATTATTTGAGGGCTGTGTGGCTAAAATACTGCATTTATTCACAATATAACAGAGCTCTGAAGAATAGCCACAAGCAGGTTGAAAGCTTATGGGTACAAATTGGAGACCAAGGCAACAAAGGGAGCCTTGTGGCTGGCATCTACTACAGGCCACACAATCAAGGGGAAGCCTGTTACAGAATCACAGAATAGTCAGGCTTGGAAGGGACCTCTGGAGATCAACTGGCACCCCCTTGCCCCAGAGCAGGATCACCTACAGCAGGTTGCACAGGACAGCATCCAGGTGGGTGAAGCCCTCTTATTCCAGCGACAGGAGACATCACACTCACAGATTCTTGTCCTGCTGGGGGACTTCAACCACCCCAACATCTGCTAGAGAAGTAGCACAGTGAGCTGTAGGCAATCCAAGAGACTCCTGGAGTGCATTGAGGATACCTTCTTAAGCCAGGCAATAGACAGCCCTACCAGAGGGGATGCAATACGGGACCTGTTCGTCACCAACACAAGCAAGATAATCGGTGACATCAAGATTGGAGGCAGCCTGGGCTGCTGCAATCTTGCACTGGTGGAGTTCAGAGTCCTGAGGGATATGGATCAGGCAAAGAGTAAATTCAGAACCCTGAATTTTAGGAAAACAAACTTCCAGTTCTTCAAGGAGTTAGGCAATAGGATCCCCCGGGGAACTGCCCTCAGGGACGATGGAGCAGAACAGATCTGGCAGATCTTTATGGGGAACTGCCCTCAGGGATGATGGAGCAGAACAGAGCTGGCAGATCTTTAAGGACACTTTCCCCATGACTCCAAAGCTCTTGGTCCCCACTTGTAAAAAAAACAATAAAATCAGGAAAGCAAGGCAAGAGACCAGCATGGCTGAGTCGAGAACTGCTGGTAAAACTAAAGGGCAATAAGGAAATGCACAGGCAGTGGAAGCAGGGACAAGTATCCTAGGAAGAATACAGGGACACTGCCCAGTTGTGTAGGGATGGGGTCAGGAAGGCCGAGGCGCAGCTGGAGCTGAATGTGGCAAGGGATGCAAAGAATAATAAGGGCTTCTACAGGTAAGTCAGCCAAAAAAGGGAGGTCAGAGAAAGCATACTCCCTCCCCCAATGAGCAAGACTGGCAAACTGGTAACAATGGACAAGGAGAAGGTGAGGTACCCAGCAACATTTTTGTTGCAGTATTCACTGGTAACTTTTCTTCCCACGCCTCTCGAGTGGATGGACTGCAAGAAGGGGACTTGGGGAACAAAGTGTCTTCCACTGAAAGAGAAGATCAGGTTCGAGACCACCTCAGGAACTCACACATACAGAAGTCTGAGACCTGATGAGATGCATCCCAGAGTCCTGACAGAATTGGTTGACAGAGTTGCTGAGCCATGATACTTGAAAAGACATGGGAATCAGGTGAAGTCGCTGGAAAAAGGGAAACATTGCACCCATTTTTAAAAAGGATAGAAAGGAGGAGCCTGGGAACTACTGAGCTGTCAGCCTCCCCTCTGTGCCTGGGAAGATCATGGAACAGATCCTCCTAGAAGCTATGCTAAGGCACATGGAGGACAGGGAGGGGATTCGAGACAGCCAGCATGGCTTCATGAAGGGCAAGTCCTGCTTGACCAACCTAGTGGCCCTCTATGATGAAGTGACTACATCAGTGGATGAGCGACGAGCTACGGATGTCATCTATCTGGACTTCTCTAAGGCCTTTGACACAGTCCTTGACAACATCCTTCTCTCTAAATTGGAGAGATATGGATTTGATGGGTGGACTGTTTGATGGATGAGGAATAGGTTGGATGGTCACATCCAGGGGGTAGTGGTCAACAGCTCAATGTCCAGTTGGAGGTCAGTGACAAGTAGTGTTCCTCAGGGGTCTGTACTGGGACCAGTACTGTTCAATGTCTTCATCAATGACACAGTGGGATCGAGTGCACCCTCAGCAAGTTTGCAGATGACACCAAGCTGAGTGATGC
>NW_009649570.1:3435347-3442708 GCF_000708025.1 Charadrius vociferus
TCCCCATGACTCCAAAGCTCTTGGTCCCCACTTGTAAAAAAAACAATAAAATCAGGAAAGCAAGGCAAGAGACCAGCATGGCTGAGTCGAGAACTGCTGGTAAAACTAAAGGGCAATAAGGAAATGCACAGGCAGTGGAAGCAGGGACAAGTATCCTAGGAAGAATACAGGGACACTGCCCAGTTGTGTAGGGATGGGGTCAGGAAGGCCGAGGCGCAGCTGGAGCTGAATGTGGCAAGGGATGCAAAGAATAATAAGGGCTTCTACAGGTAAGTCAGCCAAAAAAGGGAGGTCAGAGAAAGCATACTCCCTCCCCCAATGAGCAAGACTGGCAAACTGGTAACAATGGACAAGGAGAAGGTGAGGTACCCAGCAACATTTTTGTTGCAGTATTCACTGGTAACTTTTCTTCCCACGCCTCTCGAGTGGATGGACTGCAAGAAGGGGACTTGGGGAACAAAGTGTCTTCCACTGAAAGAGAAGATCAGGTTCGAGACCACCTCAGGAACTCACACATACAGAAGTCTGAGACCTGATGAGATGCATCCCAGAGTCCTGACAGAATTGGTTGACAGAGTTGCTGAGCCATGATACTTGAAAAGACATGGGAATCAGGTGAAGTCGCTGGAAAAAGGGAAACATTGCACCCATTTTTAAACTGGGTGGAAAGGAGGACCCTGGGAACTACTGACCCGTCAGCCTCACTTCTGTGCCTGGGAAGATCATGTAGCAGATCCTCCTAGAAGCTATGCTAAGGTACATGGAGGATAGGAAAGTGGTTTGAGACAGCCTAAATTGGAGAGATATGGAGTTGATAGGTGGACTGTCAGTGGATGAGGAACTTTTTAGCAGGGCCTGTTGCAATAGGACAAGTAATGGTTTTATACTAAAAAAGGGTAGATTTAAACTAGGTATAAGGAAGACATTTTTTACTATGAGGGTGGTGAAACACTGGAACAGGTTGCCCAGAGAGGTGGTAGATGCCTCATCCCTGGAAACATTCAAGGTCAGGTTGGACAGGTCTCTGAGCAACCTGATGTAGTTGAAGATGTCCCTGCTCATTGGAGGGGGATTGGACTAGATGGCCTTTAAAGGTCTCTTCCAACCCAAACTATTCTATGATTCTATGAACAAGGTATTATTTTATTGTTTTTAATCAACTGTATTCTGGTTTAGTAACATTGCCGATTCTCTCTTCTGCATTTAAAATACTTTTCCATTAAGCAAACCTGATATCAATGAGGAGGAACTGGAATGATTCAAATGAGCTTGAACTATCAAGGTTGACGAGTTTGTCACAGAATGAAAGAGCATCTTTCTCTGAAGTCTGTTTAACGCCAGCACACGCAGATCTTAAATGTGAGGATGAACTTAATGCACAGGCAGTTCTGAGCTCTTTTCTCACAGTTATTTTGTGCTGAAAACTTGCAGCTTGTTGCTTTCTTAATATATCTGCAGAAAAGTGTGGTTTGTCCCCTGGGACAGAAAGGGACCCTGTCTGTGAGGAAGTATGAGGGAGGCATGTTGACAGAAACTGTATCGGAGCCTATCAAACACTGAATATATTCTCTGGTTTAAACCAAGCTTATCCTATTGTAGCCTGTGGTGCTAATGGGCCACTGACATTGCGTCAGTAAGATTACTTTTCTGCTCAGCAATCCATTCTGTGAGTGTCCAAATCATGACCTCAATTAGGCGGACGCAGTTTGGTTGTGGCACAGGATTTTTCCACACTAGAAAACTAATGGAACTGCCAATCTATCTTTTTATCTTTAGCATCCTGAATAAAGTTTCTCCTTTATTAAGAATAAATGTTAGAAATAATCTCAAGCTCACATCTACAGTGAAGGAAGAGATGAAGCCCAGTTTCTCATCATGCCATTAAATAAATTTCAACGGCTACCCATTCCCCCAGGTGAGTAAATGAAAAGTGGAACGATTAAACTTGTAGGTGATCATAATTTGAAATTTGTTTCCTTTTCTACCCATTTAAGTATGTCATTTTCCCTTTAGCTGTTATCATCTCTGATTTACTTAATTACTGCACCATTAGTATCCATTCTTCTTGGTTTCAAAACCCTCCTTGCTAAATTCTTAATGGTGTTTCTTTAAGAACACAATTTCCTATGTCTTTCAGAATTACCAGATGAAATTGTTGTCAGTAATGATCAGATCAAAAGAGCACAGTGACCTGCATGCTACTTATGATATTGTACTTGCTATGGCAACTGCTCCTGATGTTTAAGACGTTTATTAATTTCCAAGACTACTTATCCTCTCTCAACCACCACTCTTCCTTACTGAAGGCTGGGTGACCAAAAAGGACACAACGTGAGATACGTGGCCCCTAATCTATTTTGGGTTCTCCTTGGAGAAAGGTTCTTCCTCCCCAAATCTTTCCTGTACTGCTCTGGAGGGCTTCTCCACTTCTTCCCAAGCTGGATCTGTCCCTGGAGAAGCTTTTTGCATTTTGCTAATAGACAGAAGAGGTTAGAAAAATGTTTCTATTTGTCCTCTGCCCTGAATGAGTCATGCTGGAAAATGGTTAGTAGTTGTGGGAAGCTGAGAAGTGTCTGTTCTGTTCTGTTCCTATGAGTGTTATAAAGAGAAACGTATGTAAACTATGGAAAAATGTGCATTGCAATACACAGTATTTGTCTATACCCTGTAGTAAATACTCACTGAACTTAATTTCAAGCAACCAGGCCACCATAGGTTCCCCTGTATGGTATGTGAGCAGCTGTCCGTGTTGAAGTGTAGGTTACAAGTTAGGCTTGGTTACGCTTTCTTCCTTCCATGCCACAGTTTTACCCCAAAGATGAAAACAGAGTTTCTGTGTAACTTTGCGCTAGCTGAGTGTTTATTTTATGTGGAAAAGAAGCACAAGAAAGAATTCTCTGCCTGAGGTTCAGGCTTATGTCAAGGAAAAAAATAAACTTTAGAATAGAGCGGTTTTGAACTGGGGCAAATAAAGCCATTGTTAGAACAGTGACATTCTAGGAAAGGCCAAATCTCAGCTCCCGCTAACTAATGCAGCTCCAGCTCCAGAAAAGCAACAAATAAATAATGGGGCCATTGAAACACAGCGTGCCTTCAGGCACTGCATGTGCATGGGCCTTATGTATGGCATAGTTAACTACTCTGAAATCACCTTGGCGTTGTTGACCTGGCCAGGTGACATAAGAAATGTGTAGAGTAATACTGTCTCCAACCAAATTTGCTGTGAGGAAGGAGTGAGATTCCCAACTAAATAAAAAATTAAAAGGCTGCAAGAACTGACAGCACATTACATTGAGACCAGCATAAAGTGAAGCTGAGTAACTGAGCCTTGTGACAATGACTGTAACAAGAGGAGAAATAGCACTATGCTGGTTCATCTTTTGTTTTACTGACTGTAATGAGAATAGGAAATGATGCTAATTTAACCCATTGTTTCTTCTTCTGAAGTGGTTCTCTTCAGACACTCTTCTCTATGGCTGCGAGTGCCAATCCTCTCCCATGTGAGAGAGCTCCTGGAAGTATCCACACATACTTACAGAGGAGTTTGTATTTAGTACTTTGCTAACATAGTGCAACTGACAGATTTGTTAGAAAAAAAAAAAAAATAATTTTCTGTCAGGCTGAACAGTAGGCTACCTTAATTCACTGAATATGTCATGTATTATAATTCAACGAAAGCTTTTTCTCCTGATACAAATTCTGATTACGTTTCCCATAAGCAGATTCTTATTCAGTCCTTCATGCACACTAAAGTGTGGTACAAAGGCAGGTATTCTCCTGTTGTTTCTTTGAAACGCTATGACTCACCTTTTATTTCAAAGTAATTTCAAGGACAGCTCATAAAGAGAGGAACTAATGTACTGTACTCTATTTTTTTTTTTTAAAGAAACATTGTTTTTTGAGCAGAACCTGGGTTTAAAAATCATTCTTCTCATGGATTTCTTCCTTATGTTCCCTAATTGCTTCCTACTGCCAGTTACAACCAGTCTTCTCCATTGCTCTCATTTTTTCTTGACAATCTCCCTCTTGCAGCAAGCCTATCTCCTTCTAGCATCCCTAGTTTATTTGGCTGGACAAATTGCTGTGGCTTTTTTTGAGCACATGTTGTGCTGATTTTCTGGCTCTTATCTCTGAGAATGGGAAAAGACCCTAAGCTGAGGCAATAATTTTGATCTCTTTTCAATAGTCAACTGTTTTCATGATATTTGCAGGAATTTCACACCTCTGAAAGCTATGCCTTTTTAAAAGTGACCAAGAAGTTCAAGGGTTATTATGGGAGATAGCCATATGGACAGACTGCGTAGATTTCATCTTATTGGGGAACTGGAGAAAATAATGTGTGATTCCAAATGAATTTGGGGCAGGGGAGAATTAGTAATGTTAATCTAAGAAATTTTTGTATTGTTTTGAAAATCAAATCAGTTTTAAAATTTCATGTGGACATCATATTTTTTTTAGTTATTCATTGGTGAGGATAAACATAAAATCTTTTGTTGATGAAAGAACTGTCAAATCTTTTGAGTGAATAACAATATTTTTCACCTTGCTTGTATTTATTATAGTGGCTCTTTGATATTCCTATGAAAAGCATGCATAATGTCGTCATCTCTGGTATAGGGAAACAAACCCAACCCCTAAAAGAAATGAGGATCACTTTTGGAGAAAGGATTCAAATTCCATCATCTGACCAAATCCATCTCAACTACTGCCTTGACCACTGCACCATGAGCGATATCAGGCCTCTTTTCAATGTCTTAGAAGAAACAGCAGTCCTTCCCAAGCTTGCTAAAGATGTCAGAAGAATATGGTATGGAATTATTATTTTCCCTACTGGTGAAATCATCAGAGAACTGATCTGCTTTACCCTATCAGGGTTCTGTCTTCTGGTGCGTTTCACACAGAGTATCAGTCTGAAGCCCTTGCCCCGATTTGGCTTTTGCTCATTAGTTGTTTCTAAGATACCCCTTGGTTTTCTGTTGTTCTCTTTATATCTTCTGGTGTCTCTGAGCTGTATTTTCTTCAACTTTGGTATGTGTAAGCCCTAATTTATTTTCTTTGCATATATAATTTTCAGTTTTCTTTTGTATATGTTTTCTTGCCAGTTTTCCTTCCTGTCCATATCAGTCGGGTCAAGGGAGCACCTCTGCATTAGGTTACTTATTAACTCGTGTCACTTCAGAATTGTTGACACGTACTGTATAGGGGTGTGGCCATATAAAAGTACTGGCATAGTAAAATGTATTAAAACCATGTACTGATAGACTGTCTAATTGTCTAGCTGGAAAAGAAATATTTACTTAAGGGAACATGTGATAATTCAGTGCTGAGAAATAGGGAACCTTGACCTTTATGACTTTTTGAAAACCAAAACAGAGCGATTCACAGTACCAGAGATTAACATAGGAAACAGACACTTGTGCTACTTAAGCTTCTTCCAAAGCAGTTGCTGAATGTAATTTCCAATAGGGACTGATAGTTGAAGCCATACAAGAAGGGCATGACTCAAAATAAATGTTTCCAACCAGATAAAACAACTGTCAGTGCCCCACAATCCCACTAGCTCTGGTGATAGCACTTGGAGTCCTTTCAAGAAAAAACATCTATGCCACAAAATATTATCAAATGGAATGGATCTTTTTTATTACATGGAAAAGATGAAGTAACCTTCTGAATGTACTGTATTTAAAAAGAAAGTTGAAATTCGTAGAGTGAAAAATTATGAGCTTGGATTTTTATAAGATTTGAAAGGTCAGGAGGGTAAGCAGATGGCTAGCTGTAGAATTTATTGCGCTTTTAGCAATTGTTTTGATGTTCCAGGTGAAACCTTGCAAGCTTATGAGACTGTAAAATTCTATGACCCTGCATTAGAGTGAGGATTATGCTCATAATATGCATGTGATTTTAGAGATCAATCTATCACCCGTTTATTATCTGCCAAAACCTCACAGGATTCAGCGTGGTTAATATCTTAAGCTATGATTTTTACTATTCTGCAACAGTGCATCCCTTTTTTTGTCCATTTTGCGTTTGTTTCCTTTATGAAAATGACACAAATAAGCTTATGATAATGAAGTGTGATACCCTGGTAATGCAGAGCGACTTTCCAGTAACCTTTCAGTACTTAAAAATGACACGATTTTACAAGGCATGTAAAAAATTAGGTATTCAGTGATGAATATCGCTCACACTTTCTCACATATAACAAGCTATCCTCAACAGATTCAGTATTACCAGGGTCTAAGTGCAGTACCTTGAGAGAAGGTTAACAACTTCAGTACAGAAGCATCAGCGCAGGGCTCAGGATTCACCAGTGCCTATGCAGCAGACAGCAACAGTGATGCCAGACTGCTACTTCTGTTCTTACAGTAGCCCTGTAAAAACCAGTCCCCTCTTTTAGATGCATTGTGTTCCAATGGGTGATATTTCATGTCTCTTTAGTAATATTTGTTAAGTGAAGGGATGTCTAACCATGTAAATGGTATCTGAGACTATGCACAGGAATTAAGCTGCTTTCCTGGGCTTGCAGCAATAGCTTCAGTGCAGATCAACATGAGAATACAGTGAATTTGACTGTGAAGCCCATATGACAGCCCCACCTTGTTATTCTGGCTTTCATAAATGAAGCACAAGGCCATACAAGTGGCTCCTGGTCCATGACTGAAGTTCCCATTGTTGTATTAGTAATGAAATAACGGTAAAAATTTCCTGGTGTCCCATAGGAGTTGAAAAGCATAATAGCCTTGATTCTGTCTTGAAGAACTTCCTAAACATTTTTTCAAAGATGGCTCAGCTTCTGTGGTTGAATATCCCATGATAGAAAGACAGCGTATGAGAAGAATTCCAGGGGCTTCCAACTAATCCAGGTCACCACAGGGTTCAGGCTCCTGTCTGGAGAATACTCACCAAGAACAGCAGGTGGGACAAAAGCGGATAGCCATCAATATTTTCTTAAACTTGGTAAAGAAAAGACAATGTTTCAGTATTTTCCAACTTGGGAAAGAAAAGACAAGAACTGTATTTTTTCCTCAGTTGAAGAGGTGTGCAAATTTCATGTGCAGCAGCTCATTTTACAAGCTTGTGTATGTGATGATACACATCTGCAAGTCTGTAGAGAAGACCTATTACCCTGTTTATAAATTCAGCCAACATCTTGATTAGTTTCCTTTTTTGCCAAGATGATCTTTAATATTTCAAGAAGCAGCTCATTCGAACTGTGGTAACAAGATAGGTAATTTTCTTCATTCCAAGCTCATGTTCTAGCAAGATTTCTGGCACTGAGTAGTGGTAGAGGAAGGAGTAGGGCTCACAGGAGGCCAGTGTTCTCCTGAAACTGCACAGTCTGATTTTCTAAAGCTGGGTCT
>NW_009649570.1:3442718-3453285 GCF_000708025.1 Charadrius vociferus
GGTAGGTACCTATAGGATCTATTCAGCGGGAAGGAGGACAAATGGAAATGGTAAGAGCAACATTTGTGCTGATGAAACCACTTAACGGCTATGTAAATGTAGTGCTTTTACCATGGAAGGTGTTATTTGTTTGTCATGATTTTGAGCATTAATTGTTGAGCTCAGGTTTGGGTTGTGCTGGTGTTATAGTGGTAGGACCCCGTTACATTTTAATGCGTAGTGACTTGAAGTTTGTTACCAAAGGTAAACCATCAATAATAATAAGCTTTCTATTCAAATTCCACTGTTGCTGTCTACACAGTTTGAAATCAGACAGAACCCAAACACTGAATCTAAATGGTTGCTTTTCAAGTAATTCCACCCAACCTT
Organism: Charadrius vociferus; assembly: GCF_000708025.1. Lineage (NCBI taxonomy): Eukaryota > Metazoa > Chordata > Aves > Charadriiformes > Charadriidae > Charadrius > Charadrius vociferus. Next base: position 3,443,088 of record NW_009649570.1, read on the forward strand.
CCCACTAGCAACACCCCCACCCTCAGTTCAGCACCTCTGTGTTCACTGGAGTCGATGCATAGTTTCTGCACAAAAATGAGCAGTTAACTAAATGCTAATTAAAAGCAGCATGTCAGTTTATTGTGCTCAGTAGGAGCACTCACAAAAGAATATGAACCTGAATTAATTTTCTATTCCTCATCCCCCCCCCCTTTTTTTTTTCCTTAGCAGACTCCCCCAGGAGGATTGAGGGAAAAGCCTGTTGGGATAACTCATATGAAAATTTGAGATGAATCTAAGAAGCTTCCAATCCTGTGAAATATTTTTTTAGAGCTTCCCAATACCGATGCGCTAGGTCCTCTGCCTGTGAGATCAATATGCCACAGCTTCTTAAAACCCAAAAGCTGCAAGATGTCTTGGGCTCACATTGGTCCTGGTACCACTAGCTAGCTATGGGCTTAGTCCTGTAAGGTTTGTTGATGTTATTGAGACCTAAAGGCATTCAACAGCTCACAGAGGTGATCACTATCCATATTGATTAATCCCTACAGGCCTGATCCAAAGTCTGTTGCATTCAATGAGGTTTTACATGTCACTTCGACAGCCTTTAGGTTAAGACTTAAGATATGGGATAGAAGCAGATAATAAGGGCGGGATGAAAGGTAGATCGGGTAGGGGAGTGTGAAGAACTAAAATGTGAGGAGGAGAAGCTCGTCTCACACAGAGCAAACTTAGTTGGTTTATTATTTTGGGCTGCCTTGTAATACTTGGGGGTGCCAAACCCCACAATGAAAGCAAAGAAAAATCAGTTGCTTATTGTTGGCAGCATTCAAAAATGAATCTGTATGAACCAAGGACAGACCTTCACTGGCTCAGTGAAGCTGTTCCAGTTTGCATCAGCAGACAGCAGGAAATATCAATTCATATAGTCACAGATCCCTTTTTTAATGCTTCAAGCAGCAGAGGAGAGGAAGTATTTTCCTGTGCTTTTAGGTACAAAAGAGCTGGTTCTTTTAACTGCTTAGAAAATGTCAAATGTTTGCTGCCTTGCTTTTTTTCAGGGAAGAATTTTAAATCCAAATGCATTGTTGAGCTTGAGTTTGCTAGCCCATGATAACTGAGGTGTGGATGTTTGCATTGATCCACCTTCTTGTAGTATATGGCTTCCATGAAGCATCCCACTCTGTAGATCTTTCCCATCACTGTCTCTTACTTGTGCCCTTGCTTGGCTCTTCATGTGAGTCAGATTGTGTGTCCTTCTCAAGTCTTGATGATCAGCTCCCAAATTAGCAGAAATTTCACCTCCAGACGCTCTAGCTGGGATCCAGCATACTGTCAGAGGGAAACTTCTTCATCAGCTTTCTCTTAGTTCTTTTAACTTCCTACTGGCACTGTTTAATGTACAACGGAACAGTATGATAGGGTAGAAGAGGACTCATTTTAAAGAAAACACTGGATCACATAGTGATAACATCAGTTACACATAGGATGGGGTAATACTTCGTATAAGCAGTAATGATTTTACTGTAAGATCTTTAAGCAACCAAATAGTGTTAAGCTACACCAAGAGACGCATTTGTTACAGAGCCTAATCCGCTTACATTTTATTGTAAAAGTACTGTTTGTTTCTTTTTCCCTCTAGTTCTCCAAAGAGCGTAGGACAGAAAGCAAAAGTTTAAAGTCAGTTTTGGCTCAACCCAGATTCATAACATGCTGTATCTGTAACAGCTCCAAGAGTGCTTTAACTTGATGTAGCCTATAACAGCCCTCTCTGGAAGGTGGGAAAACAGCTTCACCAGAACACAAGGGGATCCAGGCAGTTTCTTTCCGTGTATTTGTAGTTACAGTAAAACTACAACTGCGGTGCCAGGACATGTGTCAGTGTACAAGTAGAGGGCTGACAAGAGTGGAAGTCAGTAGAAAATATCCAAGCATAATGCATTGCCGCACAGCCTTCTCTTACCTAACCATTACATTGTGCTGTAGCAGTCATTTGTCAGATCATTTAGCTTTCTCTTTCCAGTCTGTTGCTTTCCTCCAGCTCTTAATTTCCTCTGGCTGAGAAAGAAAAATCAGACTGTAATGAGAGGCCAAGATATCTTCAGATTTAGCAGTGTCAAGAAGTATTTGTAATCTTTTGACAATCTAACCGTATAAATCTAAGAGATTTGAATTGTTTCAGATACACACCAGTTATTTTCGTATAAACCCTGAGAGGAGTTACCAGGTTTTCATGCTTTGCTCAAAGCTCATAAGAAGGAATAAACATCTCCAATACTACCAGCTAATGGAGTTATTCCCTTAGCTCCAGGTTCATCCTTCCAGCTTCAGTGACTCTGTGAGTGGAATTATCTTCTAAAAGCTTCTGATCCAGTTTCTTTAGTCCTGAAGACCTCTAGTGTTCAGAACACCCTCATTTTGCTGGTGCAAGTGAAATAAAGGATCCCATGATACTCCCATATTCTTTTCAGCCAACTTCTTCTAACCGATCTCTTCTCTAGCAAATGACTGTACCATACTGTAAGTTGTTGTTGAATGCATAAAGTATTATTCATTGAATTATTACTGGTCATCTGTGACATTTTAACACATTAAAGAATCTCTCCAACTTCAAGAGCAGCTGTTATAGCAGGTTGAAAAAAATCAATGGGCTCTTCTCATCAGATAGCACAAATCCCTTCTTGATAACTGCAGTTTCTCATTGAATGCCAACAATGTATAATGATTCAGTACCACATGAACAGAAAAGAGCTTAGCCACAAGTCTGTGACAGAGGTTTGAAAAGATATCATGAACTTTTGATCTGAAATCATCAATCTCTTTGAACTATAGGAGATTTCCCACCACCTATCACTTCTTATTTCCTTTTTGTTAGATGGTCCTGACAAGTAGAGAAGGCACAGGTCTGAATTCATTGCATGACCATGCTAAGCTTTCTAGGAGATCCCATTATTGAAGAAGCTCATTTCCTACCTACTTTTAAAACCTGTTCTAATCTCTCTCTTTAAAATACATGCTATACAGTCACAAATATGGATCTTCAAGAGGTCAACAAGTTGTACAATAAATTTTAGGGAATAAGCTCGAAGTAAGGAAGATATCTGTATGGCCTGTGTAGCATCTATATATTCACTGTGCACACCAGATCATGGTCCCTATCACTGTCAGAAAGCCTCTTCTGCCAGCGGGTACTAGACCTCTTTTTTTTCCACCAGACTGTGTTTCTCTCCAAAGTTCTCCAGGTGCCTCAGTGCATGTTCCAGAACCCCGGTGGGGCAGAAACTGTCAGCTAGAAATGTCTGAAGTGGTTTCAGCTCAGTGGAAATGAAGTGTGAAAAGATGAAGCAAGCCCATGTTGTTGTTCACGTGAAATGATTTTCTGTATTTGATACAGAGAACATAAGCAACTCACTAGTTATTTTTGTAGTGTGATTTCTATTGTAAAGCATAAAATGCTTGAAAATTACAAATGCTGTTAACTGGTGCAATCATCTCATGAGGTCTAAAGTATTGTTAATTCTTAATGGGAGCATATATAGTCAAATTAACAGACATGTGAAATTGTAGCACTTGGCAACAGTTAATTTTCACTGCACATTCAGAGTGTGTGTGGCTTGCTTATTAGACTAAAATCAGGAAGATTCCTGACATTTTGGAATTACTGTCTTTGGTGGACCCTAGATGTGGGATGGCCAAGTACAGATTCAATAACCCTTTTCAGCTCTAACTCCTTGGTGTCTTCCTAAGTATTACTCAGTTCTGAGTACCAGAAATATGTTAGCATCACTGAGAAAATACATAAATTAAACTAATAAATAACCCTCAGAACTATTATGGTTTCTTATTATGCACAATTTTAGTAGCATATACTGATTTTAAACTGTTTTATTTTAGAACTAATTGAAGATAATTTTTTCTTTCTCTGCACTAATACAGTTCCATCATAAAACTTGATCTGTATCCCTTAAAATTCATTATTTAATCCTTACGTTGTAAATTAATGCTTTGAGAAAGCAGAGGCTGTGATGCTTATACTTGCCTCTCAAGCAGGTCTTTTTAGTCCTGTCAGGTCTTCACAAGCAGCTGCAAAGTTTTCAGTTGTGTTTTTAAGGTTAACATACAATAAATTGGGATTCTGTTTGGATCATCTATAGGTCTGGCACGGTATGTCCCATGCGGTTGGGGACATATAACAAAAGGTAAGGCAGCTTTTTCTATTTAACAATAATGATAACAATATGTTTAAAAAGTGCTATGTAACTTCCCAAATAATTCTATGGAGGACTCTCTGAAGGGTTAAAAATGCATTGTTTGGATCCTGAAGGGATAAGCAATAAGACTGTTGCTTTAAAAATTGAGTCTTTAGGATAGTTCAGTTGTGTGTGGGTTTTTTTTAAAGTTGAATACCTACTTAAATGCTTTATCAGGTATTATAATAAATATTTCAAATATCATAGTTAGTATAAAATTCTTCCTTCTGAAATTCTCCTGGGGCATATTTGGCACAAGATACAGTAACTGCACTAGACTTAAATCCCATAGATTTTACCAAGTAGTATGTCTTATTCCTTGAGCATTGTGTGTATTCTTTTGTAAAGCAATCTGGTTTAGATATGCTGTCAAGACTTATATAAAAGCATTAATGGAAAGAAAGTACAGCTAATATTGATGATAAAGGTGTTTTTTATATTGCTCAGTAAAATTACTTGAGGCTGCCCTTAGGGCTATTTTTTTCTCCTGTTAAAAAGATGCACCTTAGAGCCTTTCTGATTCTGTCCTGACAAAAAGAGCTCCAACTACAAAACAGAAAAAAAAAAAAATAAATCAAAGATCATCCAAGACTAAAAGATCTGCATTAAAATTAGTAACACTTCCCTATAAGTAAAGCATGTAACAGCACATCTGGAAAGTGCAAAGGGGTTTCAGAGACTGTCTGATCATATCTTGAATGGTCTGATTGATGCTACTTGCAGACACGATAAAACAAAAAAAAAAAAAATAAATCAAAGATCATCCAAGACTAAAAGATCTGCATTAAAATTAGTAACACTTCCCTATAAGTAAAGCATGTAACAGCACATCTGGAAAGTGCAAAGGGGTTTCAGAGACTGTCTGATCATATCTTGAATGGTCTGATTGATGCTACTTGCAGACACGATGTCAAGGGCTGTGAAAGAAGTAATTGCAGAGTTTCTATTTGTCACAATATTCCTTGATGGGATTTCTGATGTTAGTAATTTGTCACAGTGGTTCATTGTCTTGCCGGATGTCAAACAAAATGGAGATGCCAGAGAACTGATGATTTGCTTTAAGAATGTCAGTGTCAGGACTGTGGGAACAGATTTATAATGAATATCAGGGTGGCTGAGGAAGGGCAGGTGTTTAGCAGTGCTCCGGCTATAGGGAGCAGAACTGGGTGCTTCAGGAGAGAATCAATGGGTGCTGCCATTCTTGCAGTACACTGCCTTACCCCTATTCTGACTCCTGATATCCCCTGGCATCTCACCTTAAAAGTATTTAAGAGTGGTGCTCTCTCCAGCTAAACTAAGTATATTATCAATCTACTCAAAATTTGTTAAGTGGCAAGCGTGTTTGGGAGTGTGATTTACAGTCTGCCATAGTATTTCCCCTCAGCTTACAAATTGTGGGGAAAGGTGTCTCTCCCTGAGGCGCTTTGCCTCAACAGAGTAACACAAAAAAAGCTATTTCAGGCTGGTAACTTCCTATCAGGGAGTAAAAACAAATGTAAATTACTGATAGGTTTTCCTTCAGCTGTAGAGGGAGATGATCTTGGTGGGGGAGGGCTCTGAGCTAGCCCCTGTGTACCTGGGGCAAGTCTTACTGATGCCACTGAACCCTTTTACAATTTCTCTCATGCCACCTGGTCTCTCATGCTGCCTCACCCATGGAGGGATATAGTGGGCACAATGTCATTTTGCTCCTCTTACTGTCTTTGTGTAATCTATTTGTGTTACAAAAATCTTTAAGGTGCAGACAAGTCCTTACCATACAAATATGTATCATCTAATATGGAGGAATCTTAACCTTGATGGAGGTAGGGGTTCACTTATACAAATAAGAAATCACATTCCTTTGTTTAAGTGGTGTTCTGCATGGATTTACCACGAAAAAATATACAGAAGAATCGATGAATGGAACTGGAATTGAAATCCTGGCATTTCTCAAACTGTTCTGTTTTATTGTTATTCTTCAACAGTTCATGCATAAATAAATGATAGGAAGGGTCACTGATCTGCTCTGGAGAAAGACAGCTATGCCTCCTGTCATATCGGAGCATGGAAAAACAACCTAATGATTAGATGTGTCACTGATGGCAAGTTCCAGGCATAAGCTGCTATAATCACTCTAGGAAAAAAACAAACAAAAAACCCAAACCCACAAAAAAAACAACCCAACCCAAAACAACAGACAAAAAAGAGAAAGCTGACTGTCAAAGCACATCTCAGTAAAGTGCCCATGGAAGCTCAGGGAGCGTAAATAAAGAAAGAAAATAATGCAATGGTAAAAATAAACATGGTACAAAAAGATCATGTTGTAAATTGAACAGCATTTTGGCCTCTTGCTGGGATAGTCAGAGGCTGCCATAATATGGCTAATGAGCAGGGTAGTAGTCAAATAGAAAAGACCACAAAAACAAATGTGTGATGTGGAGACAAAGTTTAAATCACTGTTCTGTGCTGATTCAGTTGTTTCTGACCATAAAAATTAAAATACAGGAAGAATGAGAATCTGGCCTGAAATACAGGTCTTTGTTATGCTGAAAATTTCAGTACACCATATATAATGTGGATGCTTTTATTCTTAGTGATACATATTTTCATTATCAGGTTGCACATTAGTCTCTAAGGAGATGTATAGCCCATCTGCTGTGGCTTTTTGCCTGCTGACTGAGCAATTCCACCTGATCTGCCTTTGCAACCACCACTGCTGCGGAGAGGCTCAGGCAGGAGTTCATAGGGGGCACCCGGTTTAATCTATAGGATGCACCTGCAGGTGCTTTATCTCAGGAGCATGTTAGTATATCAGGTAAAATATAGTATGTGACTGCGATTCACAGGTGAGAAGAGGGCACTGTAGGAAGGTGTGGTATGGGACAAATAGCTGAACAGAATTCCCAGGAGTGCTGAGACCCCCACTAGCTCCCAGCTGCATGGACCAGGATCTTCACCCCTGCTAGCAGAGAGACTCACGGCCTGCTCCCACTGGGGGTGGTCTGGCTCCAGCGTTTCTGAAACTCAAGTACAAACGCTTCAAAAAAGAAAATACCAGGGGACGTATGATGGCGGATGGATGTGGATAAGAGAAAGCTAAGGGAAGATTGATAAGTTGTGAAAAAGACAATAAGGATTTCGAGAGAAGCTACTGAAAGAAGAAATGGGATGAAAGAGGAGAGCAAAGCAAGCTAAACAACACTGCAGAGACAAAATAAAAAGATAAAAAAAAAAGATAAAGTAACAGAAAAACAAGGGAGGGATATAGCAGGAAATTTTTGACTTGAGCACATCGTGGTCTGTTACATGAATGTGAAGATGAGAGTGAATATAGGAAGGGAAAATATCAAGGTGACAAGAGTGAATAAGACATCCTGAGAAAGGTTGGTTTAACAGTATTCAGTGACAACATTATTTCATCACTTAATGTGTCTTATCGGGATATAGTAAATAATTTTTGACAAATGCATTTTTGGCAGAATTTGGTTAGCTCTTGAAGTGTACAGAAATATAAATGGATAAATACACCAGAAAAGTGAGGGTGGCAGTTTAAAAACATATTAGGGCACTACTTATTTCTGCTGTTTGTACAGCTTAAAGTAATAATTTCTGAAAAAGACACTTGTCAGTCATTAATTAGAAAGCTGGATAGTGACATTGCATGCTTATTTTACTACTTTCCACCTTAGGAAGTACAGCCAGACTTTTACACTGGCCTTATATATACTCCTAGTCAATGTCCTCTTGGCAAGATCTTTGGGTAGAAACTTCTCCAATATGATTATAAGGCAGGCATGGTACTTAGCATGTCCCACACGGACCTATGACGCTTGCTGGTGTTATGTTCATACTCAGTTAATTCAAAATAAACTTAAACGTCTTTAAAGAAATTTCACAGATAAAGTCGGTGCTCATAATTATTTTTGTTAAATTACTTTTTTTTTTTTTCCCCCAAAGCTGACTCTTTAAGGAGATATTAAATACTTGCATACAACAGCGAATACCATTTCTGAGCTTGCCTCCTCTGTCAGAGATAATTAACTCAGGAAGAAAGGTGAAATCTCTTTTGTGTGTTTTCATATTGCAGCTCCTCATTATTCCAGACTCTCCACATGCCCTCAATGATATCAGACTTCTTTGTCCAAATGCATTTTGGAGTTTCATAACAGACAGGTAGAAGTAGTTAATGATGTCACTGTAATGGATCATTACTTTTTAGTGCCAAGCTCCCAGTAATTTTACATTTTCTGTCTTTTACACCTGCGATCTACAAGGGAGAAAAGAAAAAGAGTTTGGGCTTATCTAGAAGGTGAGGGAAAATTTCAAACCAGGCTGTCACGTACTGCAGCGCCATCTAACCAGACAGTGATAAAACTGAATAGTCTTATCTATAAATCACAATAAAGCTTGACACAGTTCACCTCTGCCTTCAAAGCCTTAAGAGTGGTTAGATTTTCCTATTAGAAACAAAACCAAAATGCATTTATCGGAAACATCTGGAGCCTGGGAGAAGTAAACATGTATCATCAGAGGACTTTCCGCCCAAATCTAAGAAAAACATCTATCTCTAGGTCTCACCTTGTAATAACAGAAACAAAATGAAAAGTGGGGGTTTGTGTGGAGATACTGATTCTCAATGGAGCAGGCTCTCGCCCTCGTGGCTTTATAGGACACCATTCCCACCGGGTCTTGCCCAGGACATCCAAGGGGGAGGGGAGTCTTGGTGTCAAAGCTGCTCCCACTTCTGGACGCCCTGGGACCCTCCCTTGTGTGCTGGCGTGGCTTTCCAGGAGGGGGGGGGCATACTGTGAAGTAATATCCATCAACACAGCCATACATTGGCAAAAACAAACCTGGGGTAAAATAAGGAAACACCCACTGAAGAGCTGGGCTGATAATGGTCATGTGGCCAGAAAGCACCAACAAATTTGTGTTTCCAGCAATGGAGGCAAGTATTCACATTGAACTGCCTCAGAAAAATCTGTGCAACTCTTTGGGTTTGAGAACAATATAATTTATTTGCAGAGTGCCCACTGTGCATCCAAGGATGCCTGTGCTGCATGCTGTTCTCCTTCATGGTCGCTTGTTGCTCTTTTCTTGGATCTAGCCCTGCTTAAGCACGTGGTAAGGAGCCCGTGTCCCTTCCCTGGACATCTGATGTGATCTGTTTCTTACTTCTTGTCCCAGGCCTGGAAGAGGATTGACAGCAGCATTGACCACAGAAAAGGGAGATGAGATTATTGTAGAGGATGAGGTGGATAACTTTGAAGATGATGCTATTGATTGAGGTGAGATTAAAAGCCCCAGTCTAATGCATAGTAGGAGTTTTCACTGTGAGTAGGGGGTCTTTCAGTGACAGCAACAGAAGACAGGACAAGCTGATTATAGCAGGACCATACTTCACGGGATAAAACTCTGAAAAGAAACAAGTTAACTGTGGGATAGACTAGGTGAGATTTTTATCAACAGAGATCTAAAAATATGAATGGTATTGTACAATACCCTGTAGAGGATTCATCTGGAGCACTTCTTCGGGAAGTGGAAGGATTTCTTACAGAAAAGGGCTTCAGCCTGGCAGTGAAAGGTCTGATAGGGAATGTAATTCTCCTCTTAGAGATAAAAATATCAGACGCTTGCAGAAGCTTCTCGTGGTGACAGGCAAGAGGCCAGTCACAAACAAATTTATGCTGGGAATTAGAAAAACCTTTCCACCATTTAAAAAAAAAAGGTCTGAACAACCTCCTGTTAGGAGACTAATGTGGCAAACAATGGAATAATTTGGACCATGGTACAATTATGAATGTACTTACGAGAGGTGGTTTTTCTGAAGAAGCCAAAATAGAGAAGAGGAGGAGAAAAAATCCTGGGCAATAAGGGAGATTCTTTTTTTCTGGGGCTATACAAACAGATGAAGGCTATCAGGTCAAATGTATCTGCACTATATTAAGTAGCACGGGGTTTGTACCAACCTCAAGTTCTTTCTCAGC
>NW_009649570.1:3453317-3487990 GCF_000708025.1 Charadrius vociferus
TTGCCAAGTGAAATATATGCTGGTCAGTGGTTTGGCCTGTTAACTAATTATTTTTTTAAAGGTTAAACATTCTCTAGTCTTAGAATACAATATTATTGCAAGGTTATTTCCCATTTTATTTTCCTTAAACACAATCTCCCATGTTCAAAAAAAGTGCCTCTGTTTGTTTGGTAATTGACTGTATTTCATCTCGAACAGTGCTATATTGATTTTTATGTGAACTGAGCTTTCAGGTTGCCATTTAGAAAGAGGGGTTTTGGCAAGGCTCCATTAGACTTCTTTGTATTATTGCTTATCCTTCAGCTGGCAGCGCAGGCAGCCTTATTCCCAAGTACAAGCTGCCTGAACCATCTCATTCAACCCCAATTCCTTTATTCCACTTTCTGTTGGTATGGTCCAAAGTGTCGTTATTTTGCTGGCCAGTTTATTTGCTGGCTAATGGGAGGCAGTTTACCCAGTACTCCCAGTCTTGTTTTTTCTGTAGAAACTATGTTCCCAGGTTTTACCAGATACATTACAGACGGCCGAAATATTGCACACGTTGTACGGCTGTCTCTGAGTGATGCTTCATCTATAGAGTTTCTGCTTTCCTGCAGAGAACACATTTCTTTGCAAACTGCTTCTCTGATTACTTTTGTTGAAGATTATTACCTTGTTCAAAGGCTTGGGAAGGGCAGAAGAAAGGGGGCTCTTATTTTTCTTTTTTAACCTTAATTACACTTGGTCAGTTTGCATCAGCATATATGGAATAAGAGAAGCCAGCCTTCTATCTGATTGTACTTCAGTTACCCTGGAAAATGACTGAAGGAAGTAATTAATACAGCAATTTAATGCCACAGTCATATAGAAGTTATTTATTTGTTTATGGCAGCTTTGTGCAATTGCGCTTTCATGAATTTTAAGTTTTTCACAAGTTCGTCAGTGAAAAATGGAAAGCCTAATTCTTGCATGCAAAAATTAGGGAAGATTTTTTCCAGACAATTTTTGCTCTAGTCAGTGAAGTCTGGTCTTGTGTTCTTCGGAAATGTAAGAAATGTGGCTAGAGTAAAAATATTAAGATATCAGGACTATGCCCCCGTGATGTTCCTATTATTACTAGGTTTTTAATGAGAAATTATTTACCGTAACTATTGAGATGCTTCTCTGAAGCTTGTACTAAAAGGTATAGGAACCAGCAAAATATCAGGTAAATGTTCATGTTAAATGATGTTTCTAATCATGAAGAGTTTTGCTGATTTCTTTTTAGCATCCATGAAATATGTATTGTTTTTAGACAGACTGATCACTTAACATTCAAGACTGTGCCTTACATTAGATTGTGCACTTTGTTTAAAAATATTGTGCACAATTGAAATTTATTGCCCTGTGTGAACAGTGAGAGATTAAGGTGAGAGAGTACTCTTAGTGTTTTTTAATTTTTCTATGGAAAAAGTGGTATGATTGCTGTCCAGTACACGCATAAATTTAAATAGTTTATACCAGCTTGCTGGATAAGCAAGTAACTTGACTATCATAAGAGACAAGCAATATGAGCAAGACACAGTCCCTTGGGGAAAACAGTAAGAAAAAGAAAGCTAAGATTATGGACAATGAGAAAACCATGGACAAGTGTATCTGACAGTTCATGATAAAGATGAATAATTTCAGTTAAATATAGCAGAGACTGAAAGAGAGAAAATGAAGGCTAAGATATACCGAGTCAATCTGTTGTTTATCCCAATACAACAATTTCAGCTCTTAATTACTGATGGTATTCAAGCTCTAGGTGAAGCTCAGATATAGAAGAGTGTTAGAACATACCCCTTTTTCAGATGGAAGTGTGATGGGGGCATTACCAGAAAGGAAGAACAACAACTAAATGCTTTCAAAAATAGAGCACTGAAGTGAATGTTGAGTTTGTATAAGAAAAATATTTAACAGAGAAAAAGATCTAATTCAGACTGGAGGGATCTACGCAGAGTCAAAAATAGTACCTCTAAATTGCAGTGATTTAAGCAGGCAAGGGATGTGGCTGGGATGACAGAAGCATCTCTTTGGAAATCATTCTTATCAGGCTTGGCCCTGTGGCCAATAAAGGGCATGAAAAAAAGTGAGTATTAAGGAACACTTTACACTCTTGCAGTAACTAGAAGTAACAAGAAAATACATCTTTACAGAAAGGGTGGGCCAAGAAATTTTCGTAGACAGAAATTAAACAGTTCACCCTTGGCAGAGAGCAAGCGTGTCTCACAGCATGCAGCATTAGCTGGACACCGCCAGCAGTGCGACTCTTTAGTAGTAGCAGTGGGAGTCCGTAGAAAATGTTTCACTGAATTCCTGAATATCCTCAGGACTACAGCCAGCTGAATGTGTGATTAAGGTGACTCTTCAGTGACTTTTCAAGAGGCTTGTTCACCAGATACAAATGATCCCTGACACAGATACAGGATTGGAACAAAACACTCGATGTCCCTCACTGTGGCCAAAAGAGCATTCCTAGATTTTGGCATCTTTCCCCCTGTTGAGTGTTAGATACCACTGCTTGTTATCGAACACAGTGTTGAATGTGCCATGTATTAAATTGTGCAAATGGTTTTCACATCTTTTTTTTCTGCCAGTCATAGACCAGACTACGAGCCAAATAAATTCACAGGCTGTCAGACTTGCCAGTGAGCGACTGATACATTACTAAGATTAATATAATCTGGTTGAAAAATGTGGATGAAGATGGCCTGCAGAAGATTTGAAGGGAAAGAATGTCCTTTCTTAGCAAGGTAATAAAAGTTATGAAGGGCCATTCCAGAAAGGAAACGGTCAGGAATACGAAGGTCTAGTGTCAAAGGGAAAATTAAAAAGTGGGAATATTGGTGGTTGTTGTCTAATAAATAAAAGAGTACATGGCTTAAAAATGATAAAATAATGATCAGTCTCATTAGAGGCATACAACAATTTAGTATTAACTTTGGGAAAATGCTGAACAGATCAAGTCCCAAACTTTATTCTTGTCCACTTTCTAGGGCTGTGTGCTGTGAATGGGGAGGATCTGGGTGAGAATTTTATTGCTTTTTCTTGAGGCTCAAAGGGCGTTTTGAGAGGCATTTTAACACTTATTTTAAGAGGGGCACTACAATTCAATATACACCCCCCAATTGCTCCATACGGACCTGACTTGTGTCATCTACTAGATGCATTTTGCATTAATAGCCCGGTAATTGTTCACTGCTTGGGGCAAGGACTGTCGTGGTACTCATAGGTACTGCTACAGAGCAAATAAATCATGGAAATTATATCTTTGCTCCTTATTCTATGCATTCTAAATATATTTTGCTTCCAGTCCCTAATTTTGGCAGATACTTTTGTCGTTATTTTAAATTGATCACATTAGGGATTTGGTAGTGATCTGGAATGGTCAACAATTGTGAATACTTTTTTCTATGAAAAATTACATTTTGGAACTTAATTAGCGTCATGGTGTGATATGCGTTTAAATTAATGCCTACATTCTCAAAGAGATGTCTTTTGGGGGGATTTTTGTGAAACTAGACCTGAAAATGGAATGAACTACTAAAATCAGCGACAACTTACAAGTTATTGCTTGGTTTTTATGCAGAGGTTCCTCCAACATATTTCTGGGCTCTATCCTATATAGCTGCTTTCAGTCTCATTTGAAAGGATGTGAAAACTGAAAAAGGCCTGGGTCTTTTTTTAGTCAGGAGATCAATGATTTGGTCTTGGCTTTGACAATACCTGATTGAATGATGCTGTGTAAGAGCAAGTACTTATGGCAGAGCTGCCTGTGCTTTGATCTGGTAGCAACTAGCAAATTCCTACTAGTGTTAAAAATATTCTACCAATTCATCCCAGCTAAGCAGCTGAGTAAATATAGACTAGTTTGTAAATACTCTTCCCTATGTGTAGTAAAATGTTTAGGCTAGAAACTGTCTCTGTGCTTTAGCCACCTGGCACAAACTACAACCCTATTTATTGATTAAATAATACTGGAATTCAGAGCATATTTCTAATATAAATATTGGTCAGTTTAATTTATATCAGCATTGATTTAGACCATGACAGTAACTTAAATATTGTACAAATCTGTTTATTAATTCAATATTGACTTAGAGTAACATGGCAATATCCAAAACCTGTAAATGTCCAATTATTTAATATTTCTATCCATAACCTAAAAAGAAGTCAGTTTGGCATCTTCCAAACTTGTGAAATAAGGATCACTTGCACACAGAGATTGTATGAACTAAATACAACCCTGAAAAAAACTTTTTGATGTTGTGGGAATAAAACTCTAAAATACTTATTTTACAGGGTAAGTGCTGCCTTACTGCAAAGATACAAATGGCAACGCTATAATAATCATTCTTGTTCAATTTCCCACCCAATGGATGCAGCAGAGAGCTGAAGAGCTGCTTTGAATGCTGCCTCCCCAATAAGATGAGCTGCCTTTTGAAACCAGTGAATCTCCTATTAAGATAATTTTGTATGCTGATGTCTTGTACAGGATTTATACTATTAGGATCATAGTTATATTTTGAAACCACTGAAGTATGCAATACTTAAGTGGACTCAACCAGCCTCTAGTCTTTATCTCCCCCATCAAATTGTCTTCCCATGAGAGGTAGAGCTCTGCCCTCTGCCTTTTTCACTATGTTTACCAGTTTGAGTATTTCATTCAAAATCATTTCATTCCAGAGAGTTTAAGACTCCTTTTAGGGTTGATTGTGATTTTTTTCCTCCCCCTTTCCTTCTCAAGCAAGATTATACATTCGTTAATCAGTCTATTTTTGTTTCAAATCCATTCCTTGAAAGATTGGGCTATCTGAGGGCAACCCTTTCTTAGAAATTATAGGCTATCTGTTGCATGAAACAATCACTTAAGTGATGCCTCTGTAATCTCTTTTCTTAGTCAGTTTCGGAGATGATGGCAGATAGAGCTATTATCAGTATAACTGACTTGGAGGAATAAAGGGAAATGCAAATTTTGTCTTGTTGACAATTTTATGAGCAAGCTGAGTGCAGGCACTAAGAGCTGGGCATTGATACAGCCAAGATTTGGAGAGGGGAGAGAATGGAAGTGTGACAAATGGAACATTTTTACTGCTTTCTAATGAAAAAATCTCTATGTCTTGTTTCTGGCCTCTTCTTTGAAGGCTCTCTTCCTAGTGCTAGAGGGTGTCTGGAGCCAGAGGACCCATTCCCTCTGGCTCCTTCCGTAGTCATCAGCAGTGAGGATGGAACTGACAAAGAGCAGTATTTGTAGATATAAATAAGTGTACTTACAAGTGAAGGTAGAGTATTTACAGGAACATACAGGGAATAAGATGGGACAGGCTGGCTGCTACCCCTTTCCTTGCAAGTGTTTCATCAGTTGCAGCCTGTTCACTTCTTATAAAGAACACAAGACTATGCCAGCAAGTAATATATCAGCTGGTATACTAATATTCTTTATGCCAGTCATTAGAGACCCACATTTAATACATGCAACTCCAGTTCTACAGTAACGGAAGATGGAAGGGAATCAGTTTTGTCATTTTTGAGTGAGCAGATTGAGCGACTGAGTTAATTTTAAGCTACTCATACTTACAGTTGGTAACATTGACATCTGATAGCACTTTGGTTGTGAAAGAGAAGTCTAGGAAAACAAGTCTGTAGTCTGTTCCTGTGCTTTTTCTTTTCTTTTTTTTTTGTGGCCACTGTTATTTTCACAGTTTTTCAATATTTTTGAAGAAGTGCATTCGTTCCTGAAAAAAAAAAAAAAAGAAAAAAGGAATTGCTTGAGAAAAACTGTCTATTCTTTGTGGTTAGTTCCTCCCCATAACTAACTGTTGGGTTAGACAATCCAACAACTACAAATAATTTGCCATCTGCGGATCTGTATCACCAGATTCTGAGCCCTATTTTGAATAGGCTCATTTTGGGTTTTAGAAAATAAACAACTTGTCTCAGCAATTCTTATAAGAAATTATTATTTCATTTTCTTTTTAGTGAATTTGCATTAGATAAAAGATGAATGATAAAAGTCAATAAAGTGTCTGCCTATTCATGTTTGTATGAGGGATTTTTTGGAGAACTTTTGCAGAGCAGATCAAACTGAATGCAAAGTGAAAACCTGGACTGTCCCACACTCCGAGCACAAGAGAAGGAATATTTCCTTGCCTTGACAAATGCACCTAACTACCTGCTGATCAAACGTGTTTTAAAGAGCTTTCCTACAGTCTGGATTGGCATGACTAGTTACTGGTTACAAGGACCACGCTATTTGATGGATAAATAATAAAGAGGGTAACTCAGCAACTGCAAGGGAATTATGTTCTCTGGCATGGAAAGGGGTTTTCATATCTATTTTTACTTTGCTCTTGCAACCTAAATAGCTTAGTAGACATTCATGAGTGCTCTTAGTTATGCCCATCTGGGTATACAAGGGTCAGAAAGCTAGCACTTCTGGTGACGCAGGTCCTTTTCTGCTGCACAGCTCTTCCCCCTGGTGAAAATAAGAAAAATAGACCATTTAATTTCCTAATGTTGCATCACTAGGTGATTCACGCAATGATGAAGCTTTGCCTGATATTTTATAACAGGTTTAAGGCATGATGAGAAAGTTATGAAATCATTTTAATGGAAGTATTCTTTAATGAGTCTGTTTTTCTAAAATCACAGCAGTGTTTCTCTTTTCTGGAACTCCCCAAAAAACAACATTTCAAACAACTATTTAATGTCATCTGTGGAGAAGTACCTAAATGTAAAATCCATCTCTTTTCTTATTCCTTTTGATACATGCTTCTGGTGACTTTCTCAGAATAAGTGAAAAGGGACAATGGGAGGGAGAGTTTACGTATGAATAATTAAGCTTGCTTTTTTGTGTGTTTTTTTTGTCGAGCTAATTATAGAATTTATTGGACTCCAGTTCCTTAATTTTTTTAATTAAATCTTTATTGCAGTTATGCTAAGAGTTAACGTGCAATTCTCCAATCTATGGGTGCCTTATGAATATAAATGTATTGGTATTAATACTGCTTATCATAACTGAATATCTTTCTCTCACTGTTTGACTACTGGGAACTATAAAAAAGCATCTTTAATGCTAAAGTCTGTTGGGTATGTGCCAAATATATTGCCAGAAAGTATGCTGAACCTCAGGAGGAAGGAGCAAACTTCTTTGTGTTATTTGAGGTATGAGTGTCCTTACAGGCCAAATGAGGATGAATAACTGTTACCACCATAGCTTGCATCTCACTGGCATGGTGCAGTGCAACAGGGAACATGTGAATTCTCTGCATTAAGATCATTTCTGATGGTTCTTGATAATCTGTCCTGTCCCATAATTGCAGTACATTTTTGCATATTGAGATTTGAGTTTGGAGCATTGCATATCCACTGCATAATGTTCAGTGGCTACAGGAACTGCATTGACTTCTACTGGATTGATGCCTTAGAGAATTTGGTACAATATCATTAATCATAGAAAAGCTTGAGTTGGAAGGGACCTTTAAAAATCATCTAGTCCAACCCCCCTCCAATGAGCAGGGACATCTACAACTACATCAGGTTGCTCAGAGACCCGTCCAACCTAACCTTGAATATCTCCTGGAATGAGGCATCTACCACCTCTCTGGGCAACTTCTTCCAGTGTTTCACCACCACCATGGTAAAAAAAAAAATTCTTCCTTATGCTTAGTCTAAACCTACTCTCGTTTAGTTTAAAACCATTACCTCTTGTCCTATCATAGCAGACCCTGCCAAAAAGCTTGTCCCCATCTTTCATATAAGCCCCCTTTAAATACTGAGGCCACAGTAAGGTCTCCCCAGATCCTTCTCTTCTCCAGCCTGAACAACCCCAACGCTGTCAGACTGTCCTCATAGGAGAGGTGTTCCATCCGTCTGATCATTTTTGTGGCCCTTCTCTGGACCCGCTCCAACAGGTCCATGTCTTTCCTCTGCCAAGGACTCCAGGGCTGGATGCAGTACTGCAGGTTGGGGTCTCACCAGAGCAGAGTAGAGGGGCAGAATCACCTCCCTCGACCTGCTGGCCATGCTTCTTTTGATGCAGCCCAGGATGGTGTTGGCCGCCTGGGCTGTGAGCACACATTGCCAGCTCATGTCCAGCTTTTCACCCACCAGTCCCCCCAAGTCCTTCTCTGCGGGGCTGCTCTCAACCCCTTCACACACACACACACAGCCTGTATTGATACCAAGGGTTGCCTCAATCCAGGTGCGGGACCCTGCATTTGGCCTTGTTGAACATTATGAGGTTCACATGGACCCACTTCTCAAGCTTGTCCAGGTTCCTCTGGATAGAATCCCATCCTTCAGGTCTGTCAGCAGCACTACACAGCTTGGTGTCATCTGCAAATGTGCTGAGGGTAAACTCAATCCCACTATGTCATTGATGAAGATATTAAACAGTACTAGTCCGAATACAGACTCCTGAGGGACATCACTTGTCACTGATCTCCATATGGACATTGAGCTGTTGACCACTACCCTCTGGATGCAACTGTCCAACCAATTCCTCATACACTGGACAGTCCACCCATCAAATCCATGTCTCCAATTTAGAGAGAAGGATGTTGTGGGGGGACCATGTCAAAAGCCTTACAGAAGTCCGGATAGATGACATCTGTAGCTCTTCCCATGTCCACTGATGTGGACACGCTGGCTGGGGTCCCCCTCTCGGGGTCCATCCACTCAAGACGTACCAGAAGATAGGTTGCCAGTGAATACTGCAACAAAAGAGTTGCTGGGTACCTCACCCTTCTCCTTGTCCATTGTTACCAGTTTGCCAGTCTTGCTCATGGGGGGAGTACGCTTTCTTTGACCTTCCTTTTCTGTCTGACTTACCTGTAGAAGCCCTTATTATTCCTTGCATCCCTTGCCAAGTTCAGCTCCAGGTGCACCTTGGCCTTCCTCCCCCATCCCTACACAACTGGGCAGCATCCCTATATTCTTGCCAGAATACCTGTCCCTGCTTCCACTGCCTGTGCATTTCCTTATTGCCCTCCTTGAACTCCACTAGTGTATGATTGCTGCAGCCCAGGTTGCCTTCAATCTTGACATCAGTAATTAGCTCACTTACACTGGTGACCAACAGGTCCAGAATTGCATCCCCTCTGGCAGGGCTGTCTATTACCTGGATTGCAAAGTTATCCTTAGTGCACTCCAGCAGTCTCTTACCTACAGCTCGCTGTGCTACTTCTCCAGCAGATGTGGGGGTGGTTGAAGCCCCCCAGCAGGATAAGAACCTGTGAGCATAATGTCTCCTGTAGCTGGACTGAGAGGCTTCATCAACATGCCCCTTGATTGTATGGCCTGTAGTAGGCACCAACCACAAGGCTCCCTTTGTTTCCTTGGTCTGTAATTCTTACCCATAAGCTTTCAACCTGCTCGTGACTATTCTTCAGAGACAGCTCTTCATACTCTATCCGTTTCTTGATGTAGATGGCAATGCCTCTGCCCCTCCTTCCTGACTCGTCCCTTCTGAACATCCTGTAGCCATTGATAGCCACATGCCAGTCATGGGATTTGTCTCACCAAGTTTCAGTAATGGCAACTGTGTCATGGATTTCTAGCAGCACATTGGCTTCCAGCTCCTTCTGTTTGTTACCAATGCTGCATGTACTGGTGTAGAGGCACTTCTGCTGGGCTTTCGGCTGTGCCACCTTCTTAGAAGAGCACCCCTTAATTCCTTTGAAGTATTTCACTGGTGTTTCCTTCTTGGTTCCTATTACCTCAGGAGCCCCTGCCTCATCTGTGTAAGGCTTCAAGCATGCTGCAGCACATCTTGGAGGACTTAATGCCATCATGGCACAAAGTCCATAATTCAGCAAGCTACTGAATTTTTCTGTGGTTGAGAGCAGTATCACTGAGATCAATAGGATTGATTATGAATTTTAGATTAGGTGTATGTTGCTGTGCAGGGTTGAACTGAAACATTCCTAGGACAAGAGAGCAAGAGCACCAGTATCATGGTGAGAGGACAGCATTGGACCTTGTCCAACAGTGCTCTGATGTTCAGAGGTGTCTGAGGTAAGGCATCGGTATAGCTGAAGTGTTGGCTAGTGAAGTTTGCGACAGAAGAAGCACCTAAAGGTATCTCTAAGACTGGAAGTGATGTGCAAGTCTGAATCCTGGTGCACCATCTTGTATGTCAGAGATTTGTATTTAACCACTGCTTGTATTTAGAAGTGCAAGATTAAGATTAAGCAACCTGAATTCCATGGCAGTGCCCCTTTGGTCTGATATTGTTGCTTGTTTATAAAAAATAATCCCCAAGCACCCTCACTTGTTTCACAAAAATAAAAAATATCCATGAATTGCACATGTTTCCGAATACATAGTATTTCAGAAAATGAAAGAAGCTGTATTTCCAGCATATATCTCTAGGATGCAGCATGCTATACACATGTGAGTATGATTGAATTTATTGTCCTAGCTCAATAATGGCCCATTTCCGATGTTCACAAATTGACTCAGTTTGTCATGGTTTGAATGACTAAAGACAAATGCAGAACCTGCGCCCTTCTAAGTTGTCAGGGGTCTTCCCTGGTTGATGCAACTTCATGACACAGGTGTTTCATACAGTAACAAGATCACAGTTCTTAGAGCAGAAAGTATAGCTTTAGGATATCTGAAATTTTAAGGGTAAGAGACTGGCTATTTAACTCCCTTAGTTTATAAACTACTGAAAAAACAAACAAACAAACAAAAATACCCAAAACAAAACCCCCACCTTACAGATACTCAAAATACGATTTATTTTAGGATGGCTGCTAAACAGCTAATTGATAAAATTCTTCCTTTTGGTTTTAGAAATGTTCGAAAGAATAATTTTATTCACAGAGACTGCCAAGTAAAAAGTAAATTGCCAAACACAACCTTGTTAAGTTTTGCAAAAGAAGCAAGAATTAACACAATATTTGCTATTGGCATGAGTGTCTGCAATGATAGGATCCCAAATATATGTAGGCTTTCTGATGAAATTAACACTTTCTGTCAACAGGACTTTACAAAGTAAATTTCAATATAGCTTAATCATTTTTTTTAAATTTTATTAAATCACACTTACTGTTAGTACTTCTCACCAAAATAATACTTCTCAGCAAGAAAATGTTTTATACTGAACAAAACATTCCACCTGACCTGAAATAACATTGTTTTGTCAAGATTTTTCTCCCAGACCTATTTATAGATTCCAAAATTTAAAGTTAAAAAAGTGAAAGCATTTTAAAAATATTTACGCTGTCTTTTCAGCTTAAGCAATTTTAACCTAGACCAATGTGCCTAACTTCAAGAATTGGGTGCATTTTAACTATATGATCAAACAGATGACTACTTCTGTCATCTATCCACCACATGCAAGGGGAGGGTCTTGCAGTTACAGAAGAACTTTAGAATCTTTTTTCTGTGTGAATTCAAATTCCTGGAGGAAAAGTGACTTTGTTTCACACTTTTTCTGCCAGCTGACACACAAAAAGACTAATGACTTTTCTCTTGCTCCACCAAAATCTAACTGTGATACGTTAATGGCCTTCATTAGATGTGTCACCTAACATCCCCCAAGCCCCGTCATGCGCTTATTGTCCTCCCCTCCCACTGAGATGTTTTATCACTCTTCTAATGATGTGAAGGGAGGCACGATCCTTTAGCAGCAGCAGCCGAAACGTCTGCAGTGGGTTGATGAAATGTACTGTCATCTCCCAGGTCCTGTGCAACCACATTAACCGCTGGGCTTCCTGGTTGCCTCAAATTGCTCTACTTTTCATGATAACGCTCTGGAAATATGCATGAATAGCCTGCTTTCATGCTTGAACTATGTTACGTGATTAATGCTTAATGAGTTCATTATCCTATTTAACATTTCATGGATAATTTGCAATTATTTAAAAATAAACATGTATATTCAAGGTCTGAATTAATGGAGAGAAAAAAGCAAGTGCTGGAATACATATTGATGGGGCAAGTAATTGCTTAGAACAGGAAAAATCCACTCCTCCTCTCCCACGCATAACCCAAATATATAAATAGGTGGGTAGATACATGCATATGCACACACACACACGTATGTATGTCTATTGCCTTGCTTTATGTCCTTCTTTAAAAGGTAGTATTAAGAAAGGTCCTCCTGCTGCAAGGAAATTGTGGATTCAAAAGGGATTTCTATCGCCTGTTTCCTGAAATACTGAGAGTGAACTAGCTGGTTGGCTTAGGTGGTCTCAGCTTGAGCATTTCGATCATTTTCTCACATAGGTACATAGGGAAACAGAATATAAAAAGTAAAACTGGGGTTTATTTGCATATTTATTGTTTGAAGAGTCAGTCAGAAAGGACGGATCCTGATCATGAAGAGGGCTGTGTTATAAAAGAATGCAAGTGTGTTTGAAATATCTCTATACTGCTTAAAAGGCCTTCACTACAACAGCATTTGTTCTCTTCCACTGTTACAACTTTCATTCCTGCTATATTGCTGTTTCTTTTGCTGTCCTTCTCTACCTTGAAAGTAATGATCTCTACAGCATACGGGACATAACTGATAGCATTATCTCCTGGTAGACATCACATGCCAGGTAAAGAGATTTGTATTTAGCATACTCTACCCGAAATGAATATATGTTCAGCCTCCACTTGACAATATCCTTTAGATTACGGTTTCTTGGCTTGCTTAATGTGGTATTATGCTAGACGAGACTTGTGAATCAGAAACTGTTATAAGATATTTGTGTCTAGATCAAAAACAATATTCACCTTAGATGAAATTCCAGTCCCCCACAGAAGCCAAGGAAATTTTGCCTTCGACTTTGCTGTGACCAGAATTTCAATCAGAGCTGTTACACAGAAAAACAATTGAATAGCTTTGGTGGTTATCATTTCAGTCAGAATCTCCTGCATTTTTATTAAATTAGTACCCAATAACAATAACTTCTGAGAGTGTTAGAGGACAACAGAAGAACAAAGGAGGAAAGGAAACCTTGAGAGGTAAATACTTTTCTCAGAGAGTCACATGCTAGCCTTTAACACTGGATATAGTTACACCCCATCTGTGGGACCCTCAAGAGGAACAAATAATTAGTCTGCTATAAACTGTATCAAAGCAAAATTAACGGTATCCTTTGGGGTTACATATGTCTGGGCAATTTGTGATAGTGAGAATTTATTGGAAATATGCTCTGGAACCTGCCCAGGAATAGATTAGTCCATTATAGAGATAGACAAAGGCGTCCTTATCCTCCCGCTCTAGCAGTGGATCACAGCGCATGGTCTGTGGAATTATACTTTTGTGCAGCTGGAATGAAAAAAGAATAGACCATATGCCTATGGTGAATGGTCATGTTAACACAGAGCAACCCAGGAAAAGGAACCATATTTGCAAAGCATTTTTTTTCCAACAATTTTGAACGTTGTTTTGTAGTCAGTGGAACAGGGTATCAAAATTATAACTTTATCATATCATTTGAGATAGTTCTGCTAGGCTAACGCAGGTATTGGAGCATAGTTCATCCATCATGACAAGAATTATTAAGTTTTGAAAACCCACAGGAACCAGAAAAAGCATATATTGAACTTGCATTTTGAGTTTGCAGTTATAGTCTCAAAAACTTAGCAACGACATAAATATCTATGTTTACTAAATGAACTTAATAAGGCTGCAAAAGAAGGGCATGAGTTCAGTCTGATTTCATATATAGTGTTTCTGATTTTATCATTACTACTTTAAATAATAAAGGCTAGGCTAGCTCTGTTTTATTGTATTTTCATATATATATTCTTTTTATCAAGGAAAAAACTTCAGAATTCCTTGCTAAGGCTCTGCCCTCAACATAGTACAAGAAGGTGTTTTGCAGAAGGAAGTAGAACTCAAATAACATTGATGGAGAGCACCTTGCAAGGCAAAACTCACAAAACAAATCAGAATTGGGCTATCCTCATTTTTATTCTGCAGGTTTTCCCATAGCTCATGTGGACACAGGTTATCTGTTTTCAGCAATGTGGACACACACGATGGCATGACATTATTTGTCACAACAGATGCTATTTTGTGCAGTAATGTTGAAGAATGGAGGAACAACTAATGCAGCAAATATTTCCGAGCCCTGCTGACCGCAGTCAGGAAACTCCATCTACCATAATAGGGGTCATCTGGAAGGTAGCAATGGTAGGAAGGCCCAAGAAGGGAGGGAAGGGGAAACGAAGCCCAGAGTACCCCACTACTATCTTAATCTCTGTTGAGCTGTATTTTTTCTGTTTACATGTCATAGCCAAGTTGCTCCCAGGCTGCAGTAGCACCAGCAGCTCGTGGTGCAGGGCTCCTGCCACGCTGAGTGAGGGGAAAGCACCGAACGTGCTTCAGATCTTCTGCAGAGCGGGAAAGAAATTCACCCCCCTGCTTCAACTTGAGAAAACTCTTTGTAACTTCGCTACCCAGAAAATCAGTTAGCAAATACCTGCCCAAAAGGTCAGAAGAAATAAAATGCAGAATTTCAATTATGCTAATAAATAAGAGAACTTAGGGAGGCGAGTAGCATTTTCAAGTATTTAAAAACTCACCACTATTTGTGCTTTCCTAGGTTACTCAGATATCACACCTGGGGATAGGGTAAGAGAACTGAACAAAACCAGAAATCAGGTTTTTCTTCATAATTCTGGATACATTTACAATTGAAGTATAGGCTTATTTGACAAAACTGTGCTAAAACCTTTCACGTGGTTGTAATGTGTTTCAGTTAGAAATGTAGGAATGTTATATCATCTTACAGCCAGGGTGTAAAATCATAGGAAGAAGAGAACATTTAAACTAGATTTATCCCCTGTGGAGGACTTTGAAAGGAAATTAGAAGATGATCAGATCTCTGAATGGTAATTTAATAGCTAATTTAAAAGCCTTTTGCTTAAATTATCAAGAAACCACAAGAAACATAGTTATATATTACACAATGCATATTATAACATAGGCATATGCTAGTGAAGAAAGGACTCCAAAAGCACAGTTTGAGTTTCATATTAATTTAAATATATAAGATGACATAAAATTTCAGGTGCATTTAATCATTTTTAAAGCACAAATTAGCACAAAAGCAACCTATTGTTCTGGCTTTAGGCAGATTCTACCTAATCCCAATATACCACTCTGGGAAGTAATTCCTCCTTCAACATCCTGTCTATTAAATTCACCTGCAAATAAATGAGTGTTGTACTGCAGCCAGAGACTTGGCAAATTTATCCAATTTGGGACTGAAATTTCGCTACTTTCACCTCCCTCTCTTTAATATCGAGGGCTGTGGCTTTGATACCTCCGCTAATCTCAAATGCAGCGTGAACTGATCCCTGATCACTCAAGCAGGCAAGCGTCAAGCCACCTGTAGGGTCTGCACTAACACTGGTGCCTCACATTCAAGCTCAAACTGCCTTTTACCTTTTTTGTTTCTGCTATTACTTTTAGAATTTTTTTATATACTTCCATTTATAACAATGTTCCTCATGCAGAGAGGTCAAGAAAAATCGGAACTATTAAACTGATTGCACCAAGCATAATAGAATTAAGTAACACCCCATCAAAATCTTGCAGGAATAATATATTTTCAGGTGCTCTCTGCTACATTAAAAAAGTAATTTTCTATTATTTATTAAATAGTCATTGGCCATTTTTACACCACCATCTTTTGGCTTAAAGATGCAGTTGTGAAATTGGGAGATGGTTTTGATCGCGCAGCTGCACAGGGAGAATGGATTTTGCTAATGGTGATGATGCAAAGCTCCTCTTTCTCTTCTGGTTGGATGGATGAGCTCTGATGGGATTTATCTCTTCAGTGAAATTCTCACGGTGCACCTTAAAGTCCTGTGGCAGTCTCCCTCCCAACAATTGTCCCTTTCATTTGGTCATCCAGGAGAGAAGATATATTTTCTATTCCTGCTTAGAAAAATAGGGGGGGGGGGGGAAAAAAAAAAACCCAAAAAACAAACACACTGAACAGAAAACCAATAAGGAGTCAGCTTCATTTCTTCTCCAACTAAATCCAACACACACAGATTTCCCCACAGGGAAAGCTTCTGACTGATATGTTGAGTCAAGACAGCATCAAACTCTTCCAGCTGTCACAGCATTGCAAAAGCACAGGTTCATCTGCCAAAAGCCAGGAGGTTATTCTGTGACTGCTTCCAAACAAGCGTGCCAGGGATGGTTTGCTGATTAGTTCAGTCCAGGGGCTTCCGAGATTATTTCACTGAAAATGACTGACTGACTGACATTTGTGTACTAACCCTCTGCCTCCATGGTCTGGGGACAAATATTCCAGAAACGCCTCGGAGCTAGCTGCCCCTCTGTCAGGGACACTTGGACATTGATAAGACTGGCTGGAGCTTCTCCGCTGTAGGCAGAAGTCCTGGGCTAGTTGCTGTGGTACATGGAAAAATGTCATCCATGAAGGGGGTAAAAGCACATGCAGCAGGAGGCACTGCAGGTCCCAGCACAGGTGGGACCACACATGCTTGTCCTTCAGGTTAGCATGACATAGTAATCTGCTTAAAAGAGAAAAGAGCCATGTCTTTATATCAAGGGATTGATCCAAAGTCCACCCAAGTGAAGGGGCTCCTGAAGACAGTCAGGTATTTTGAGTCAGCTCTGAGATGTAGAGAACAGCCATCTCTGGCCTTGATGGATTCAGAAAGTCATTTCAGCATTGTTGCAATTTCCCTTATCAAAGAGGACCACCACCTAAGGGTGGATGTGTGACTACTTACATGAATCTCGTTATCCTGTTTAGCAGGAGCCTCTGTTTTAAGAAAAAAGTCTCTTCTGTATCTTCATACTGTAAAGTAAAAATATTTGGGATCAGAACAACTCTCAGAATCAGATTCAACTTCTAAACTAAACTGGTGAAAAATTGCCAGTCCTGCCGGGTTCTGATTGAAAGCATTTTACTTAAACAAGAAACAGGTGTGGAAGTTCTGTTTTCTTCCAGACAATGAAAAGAGCTTTTGATTGAAAAAGGTAAACCAGAATTTTAATGAATACAAAAATAGTAATTTGACAAAAGAAAAAAAAAAGAACCAAAATAATTTCCTCGAGGAAAACATCTAAACTTCCTGAAGCTTTGTAAGTTAAAAATGGTGTTCAAACAGCATGCAGTAACTGTCTAATTGTGGTGGCCTGTCAATAAGAAACAAAGAAGAATAATAAATGTCTGTATTTTCATATATAAAACATATCTTTCTCTGTTTTAAGGGGCAATTTCTCAATTGCAGGTGAAATCTGAAATTATCAGTTTGATCAACGTTCTAGGTAGATGAAAAATCTGGTCAACCCATTAAATAAGAAAGTTAATAAGAAGAGAGAACCGTCTCACAGTTCATGAAATAGTACAGCAAAGTATAATTTTTCAAGTCTTAGTAATTATATTGGCTATCACACCATTACTGATATAATGTGAAGCTAATAAGCCAAGTAATTAGAATGCACTAGGTCAGAGTTTTCACCTTAATATGCGAAGGGTAAATGAGAACGAGGCAGCGTAATATTTAGCATATGGCTAAAATAGTACAAAAGCAATAGAACCCAAAGGTTACTTTTTAGAGGGAAAATATTCATATAGTTGAAAGTTGTTTGCATTGACTTACATGCTGGGCCTAATGAAGGTCATTATGGGCATTTAATTGTGTTACAGATGCACCAGAGAGGTCTGACTAGCTGAGTTTCTTCTCTGTGAACCGACTTGCTGCATTCTGCTGCTATTGCCCAAGTTCTCACAGGCTGAATTGCCTTTCTCACTTACAAGCCACTTACAAATTGAATGCAGCACTACAAAAGATTGTCTAACACAAAAGACCCAAATTAGTCCATACCTCAGAAAAAGAAATGTGATATTCCTGAAAAGCAGGGGGGGGGAAATACTTCCCTTCCTGATGTTTCAGTTCACAACATTGCCAGACCTAATTGTATTATTTTATGTTCACACTGTCAGACTATTTTTGAAAGAAAGCTGAGTACAGACCCCAGAGTCCATAAGTTTACCAGAAAATAGTTATATGCATTCCCCAGCACCAAGGTTATTCACTCTCAGCTGTTTACAGGCACAAAGTAGCAGAGTGCCTTTCTCCTTAGCCACAAATATAGCAAACAGTGGGCATACAGTTTCAAAAGACACTTTGCTTTCAGTCCTTGAGGAGACGAAATGACAACTTCCAAACAAGTATGTAAAATGTAGAGATTAAAAAAAAAAGGTTATTAAAAGAACAAGCTGGGAAGTGCACTCAGTTTTGCAGTAATAAGCCATGTGAGATACCCATCCTATGCCACCGCATTTTACGGTGAGGGGGCTTAAAGAGAAAATTAAGCTATTTACTGCATTTTTTATGGGGTGCAATGGTGCCTCACATTTGACTGTGACACAGTGGGCTGCTTAGTGTGATGAAATAGAACGCGGCATGTGAAAGAGAGTCAAAACCTTTGCTTGACTCTGCTTTGCAGTGAAGCCTCTCTTTTTGATCCCCGTTTTTCAGTATCAAAGAAAAATGGAGATCACGAAATGGGTCTGCAGCAAGAGTGGAGAAACGCAAAGAGTGAATGAAAGAAGTCAATGGGAGAAGTCATTTGAATTCTTCTGGCAAAGCCACATGAAAAAAAAAGACTGGTTCCCAGAAGGTTTTGAATTAAAAAGGTGCCTTTGAGGTTTCAGACACTCTTCAGCCTGCATGTTGTAAGCGATAGGAAATGCTAAAAACATTAAGAGCTCTGAGGAATGCACATTCCTATGCTTGGCTGCTCAGCCTTGCTTTGAAGGGCGGGTGTGTAAAGTCCTGAAAAATCACTTCAGAAACTGCAAGGGAAAATCACTCTGATGGGACAGAGCTTAAGCCCACTTGATCAATGCTGAAAACGTAGGCATTGTCACATGTGCCCAGTAAGGGTCTCTATCTGAGGACCTGATCCTGATGAAAATGGGAGTGAAAGTCTGCCTTCATCCCATACCCATGTTAGAGAGGATGGTGCATGAAAGGTCTCTTTAGGGAATGGGCTTATTTTTAAGGAAATAATTTTAACAAGTGTCCTTCAAGTCCAGTTGTAAAAGAAATAACATTTTAGATGAAAATTGGAGCATGCCCAGCAAACAAATAATAATAAAATAGTCAAATTAACCGCTGCAGCTTCTCTAAGGAACTGGTACAAAATGTAACAGTAAAGTGGATATTTATGTTGTGTAGCAAACATAATGGAAACATGAACTGTTCTAACCTTAGCAAGTTTCATAGACTGAAATGCTGTTATTCAGATTTTAGCTAAATCAGCCACATTAGGTAGAAAACCACAGATGGAAATAGAGACTAGGTCCTTGACACCAACCTCATTCATACTGTTTTTATATAGCTATTACGTAGACAGCATTTAGGGAATGAGACCTGACCTGACTTCCACAGCCTCTATCACATGGCATTTCTGGAAGCAGGAGTGGGTGCTAGAGGACGTGAGAACTCACAGTTTTCCAAACCTCAAAGGAAGAAATCTTAAGGAAAAGGAACAGTCTTGTCATGGCAGCAGCAGCACTGCCATACTCAACGCCTTTTTGCTCGCAGTCAGCCTGAGAGAAGAGGTTTGCTGAGCAGCACAAGCAGCAGACAATGAACGAGGACAGCAAAGGGTATCCTCAACGACTGCCAACCAGAGATCTGGAAGGTGGGCAACAGTGGTGGAGCAGCAGGTCTTGCAACAAGGTCTGTGCCTCACCAGTGCTCTGCAAGGGGAAAGTGTCATGGTCCTAAACAAACTCCTTAGTGACCTTCTTCAGGAGCCACTCACTCCTTTGCCTCCAGTCAAGAACTGATGCATGGGAAGCCGCTCACCAAAGAAGGTCTTGTTGGCACCAACAGTTTTTGCTTCTACTTGTTTAGATCCTGCTAAATAAAATGTCAACGAAGTGAATATAAATGAGCATAAAAATAACTTATCATTGCCAGACTATACTCTCAAATTATACTTCCTCAATAATTGCTTGACTGACACATCTAAGCATATATCTTTCATATCCATGCTAATTAATGAGTTGACACCTCAAGAGATTAAAAAATACACTGTTTCCTTCCCTGGAATTGATGTGTAAGACTCCAGAGTATTTCCATGTGAAATTCCATCTAATATTTATATTTCATTAAAATATACTTTTTTTACTTTGATAGCTATCCTTTTAACTCTCAGAGGTCTTAACTATGTTCACAAAAGGGCATGAATAATTCATGACATCACTTGAGCAGTTAATGTCACTATTTTTTCTGTTTCGTGTCCACCAACTGAGCATGGACTTCTCAGGTGCACTCCTTCCCAAGTACAAGCTTTGCATCTTTTCAGTGAGCAGTGCTTAGCTTGCAAGAAAGAGGCTAAGGGAGATTCAGGGAGTTGTTGCACTTTTTTTTGTTAATCGTTTCAGGAGATAACAGAGAGACTTGGCTTTTGAATGGTGGAGATCAACAAGCTTCTGTCTTCCTATTGCCTCTCTAAAGAACTTCATGATAAGATGCTCAGACATCCATTTTCTTTTTTTTTTTTTTTTTCCCTCCAAGATGCTTCAAGCCAATAAAGGACTGAAAAGTGCTCAGATTTCATCTATTCATCCACTCCTTTTGCCCTCCCCACCCCATGCCCCATGTATATCAGAAAGAGGAAAAGTGACACAGAATATGATACTGAAGCTGTTTTAAACCTTGCCCTTCTAGTCCAGAGTAAAGTTAATTTTCATCAAATTACAAGTCTCCGTCACAGATGCAGGTGTGAATGTCATCAGAAGACATGCATTGTCAGTTTTTATTTCATCATACACTGAAACCAGGAGGCAATTATTCATGTTTAATATCTGAACTTTAAATAGCTTTTAAGATGTTGAAGTAGGTGTCCACTTAAATAAAAAAGTGGAAATAAAGTTTAAAATTCCAGTAGGTTTCAGAGGATAAGACGAGAGGAAGCATCACTTTAATAAAGACCTGCCATAAAATGGAAAAGTAATTTTTTGTTTTAAATCTCTTCAGGTTTTCAGCAGAGCTCACCTCTGCATGGTTCCTTCGCAGAATTATGATCAGTGCCTAAGCCACAGAGAAGATTGCTGCCTAAATCATGGAGATATATGTTGCCTTAAAACAATAAATGATCATCAGTGCCCAATTTTATTTTAATTTTCAAGAAGGAGATGGGCAATGGATGACTGCAAAAAGCAAAAGGAATAAGTAGATCTCCTTTATTTATTTCACAGAGTGCAAAGAAACATAGAAATAGTTTTAAAATATATGGATATTGCAAGTCTGCAACAGAAAAAAAATCAGATCTACTAATATTGCTTTGAGGTTGTTTTGGGAGTGGTTTTTTTTTTTTTTTTAGTGAGTCTTACAGGTTTCTTTTCCGATTGAATGTAGCAGGGATGGAGCTCTAGAGGAACGGGAGCTCACTGCCCTGCAGATGAAGGCATGCTTCGCTGATGCTTCTCTGAACCCCTCGAGACTGCCAAAGCAGAGCAGAACTCTCCTAGGAGAAGCCTTCCTGCAGGCGTTTAAAAATTTCTTTTTCAAGTCCTAAAGAAAACTGAGAAGAACAGAAGCTGCAGCAAAATGAAGAGCTGTCTGAAGCATTACCAGTATTGTTTCTGTGATGTTGTGGTCTAGTTCCAGTCAGTGTGTGTTTGTTGTCAGGAGCAGGCAATCTGCCACCCTTTATGGTGCTGCCGCTTTTGCTCTGGGACGTGGATCAATGGCGAGGGGACAAACCGGGTCAGAATGGAGCTGGCTCCCTCCCTGTTCTGGAAATCACTGAAGTAAATGTTCCTGAACTAAGAAAAATCACAGAATCACAGAATGGTCAGGGTTGGAAGGGACCTCTGGAGATCATCTAGTCTAACCCCGTGTGTCAAAACCTTCTGGAGTCAATGGAGAAAAGTCTTATTATTGCCACTAATTTTTATTTAAAATTTTATTGCTGCAGCTCATATGAAAGCTAGAATCTTGACGTATGCAGGCTGTAAACCCCTGACAGCTGATCATAAGCCAAGCCTAAACCATGACTTTCAAAATGACAGGTGGGGAGAGGCTTACAAAACTTGACCTGTCTTAAGTACATCAGCATGTGACACTAGATCCAGATTAATAAATCCTCTTTACTGTGAACACATGCAAAGGGGCTGTTCAAGTATAAGAAGTTGCCATATGGCGTAGCCAGTGCACCTGTGGTGTTGCAAGGAATGATGGATCGTGTGCTCTAGCAGTTAAATGGTGTCATCTGTTATTTGGATGAGAGTGGGAGAGTCCAACGTATAAGCTAGGTAACGCATCTTCTCAAAAGGTTTTAAATAATACACCAAGATTTGGAAAAACTGGCTGATGAGCTGATCCCTTGCTGTGATGCTCCAGAGCTGCATGGTCTATTCATGGAACAGAGCAGTGCAGAGCAGCAGCCTCCAAAACTGAGGGGGATAAACACTGCACGGCATGGAGTGGCCACTTCGGTGGGAGGAGGCAGCTTCTGCAGCTGTGTCCCTCCCAGGACGGGGATGGGCTGGCAGAAATAGATGGTGCCCATGTGTATGGCCTGGGTGGAGAAGCACCCTTTTCCCTGCAAGTAAAATAATATCTGGAGATAGCCTGGAATATTTCAGGGCTGAGGTCAGTTGTGACAATGCCAAATTACCATGGGGGATCTCTTACCTCGGAGAGCTTAAGGACAGGGAGGGCTGTAACATGGATTTAGATTGACCAAGGAAATAGGTCATCGAATGCCAGTGGTCCTTGTTTAGCAGAGCAATTGACAGCCAGACTTCCATAACTGCTGACAAGCATCTTTTCATGATGAGAGAGGGACCTGTCAGTCTGCACATATGCAGAGGGAGGATTTATTTCTGCCACATTTTCAAAGTAGCTGAGAAACAATGTCCCGGAGAGCAGATGCAGCATTAGGCATTCGGCGTAGGACAGCAGACGCATTGGGACAGTTCACTGGCCGTGGTTGCAAGTTGGCTGCTGATTACAGGCCAGTGAATGAACAGCTTAAGGGGTGGGCAAGAGACAGCTTTTGTCGTCCCTTGTCTTTAGCAGGCTGGCATTTGTGTTCATGGCAGCTAAAGGCAAACAGAGAGTGCGATGGGCCGTGTCACGCCCCTTGCTGCCGTTGTGGCCTTCACCAGCATTGCAGCCTAGGCTGGGCTGATCTTTAGCCCCGAGTGTCAGGTTATTACATTAGCTGGAAGATATGTCTTGCAGTGCACACGCTGAATAATACTGCTGCTGACATTACTGAGGCACTGCAAACTACTTCTGCTGGAGAGCAGTTCTTTGGTGGAGGAGGTCCTGGGAGAAGTCTTTGCTCTGCCTGCCTGCGAAACTGCTCACCAAAATAAAATTGCCAAGTTTAGCTGTGAGATGTCAAAACTAGTTAGTCAATTGCTGTACATCAGCAGACAAGTGGGCATCTTTTTTTTTTTTGTAAGAAAAGGAGGAACCGGCACTACTGACTGCATTTTAATAGTTCACTACTGTCTTTTTGGTTTAGACCACACAAGCTACGTGAAACACTCCAGTACCATGTGTTCAAATATCATTCCCTGATCAAGGCACAGATTTTTGGCATTTTTATCCTTGCAGAATGCTCTTCCCTGAATAAGCCGTTTTGCAGCATGAGTAAGAGCTAGTAGCAGAATCTGTCTCTCTGTTTGATTTCCCTTGACCAGAATACACAAGGGAAAGAAAAGGAAAACAACACAGAGCAAAAGACCTGTAAAAATGGATCCTACTTAGTATGGGGAGCATTCACGTGAAATTACAGAGAGGGAGAAACTGAACTAGCAGTATTGTCAGGCAGAATGGTTCCATAATTGAAGAAAAATGTGAGTAAAATAAGTACAAAATAAAGGTTCAGCAAATAGAAAAAAGCAGGCAACAATATCATAGGTGCTTGACAGCAAGCTGAGCCTCACCACTTAAGGTAACTGAGAAGAAGGGAGGGCATTTCCTGCATGTCAGGAGATATTTCCTGCTGTGGGATCAGTTCAGCTGAGGATGTTTGTAGAAACCTGCCAAAGTAGAGGAGAAAATAAACTGGTTTGAGGAAAACGTTTCCAGGTAACATCGTATCTCTGTGAAGAGGCAGGCAGAGTCCTAAGAAATCAAACCCAGCCACATTCAGGCAGGGCAGCAAGCACAGGTTTCTGGGGCAGCAAGGATCTGCCAACACACAAATGCTCTAGCAGCAGCAAACCTTCACGAATCAGAAAAAAAAAGGTACAGCAGACCCACTTACTGGAAGCAGCAATTTCTTTGGAAATAGCCATGGATGTGCAAACACAAAAACCCTAAAGGCATGGTTGAACTCATTGGGATGCATTAATCAATAGGGTAGGAAGCTGGGAAGTCTGTGAGGGGGCAACTGGATTTCCCAGCTCCTGTTTGATAAATTGCCAGAGGAATAAGTCAACAGAGATGGGGCTTTTTCACAGGTTATCAAGGAATCATAGGATGGTTTGGGTTGGAAAGGACCTTAAACATTATCTAGTTCCAACCCCACTGCCATGGACAGGGACCCCTTCCAGAGACCAGGTTCCTCAAAGCCCCATCCAGCCTGGTTTTGAACACTTCCAGGGATGGGGCATCCACAAGTTCTCTGGGCAACCTGTTCCAGTGCCTCACCACCCTCACACTCAAGAATTTCTTCCTGATATCTAATCTCAGCCTACCCTCTTTCAGTTTGAAGCCATTATCCCTCATCCTGTCATGACATTGCCTGATAAAGAGTCCCTCCCCATCTTTCCTGTAGGCCACCTTTAGGTCTATAAGGTCTCCCCAGAGCCTTCTCTTCTCCAGGCTGAACAACCCCAACTCTCTCAGCCTGTCTTCATAGGAGTGGTGCTCCAGCCCTCTGATCATGGCCCTCCTGTGGACTCTCTCCAACGGGTCCATGTGCCTCTTGTGTTGGGGGCCCCAGAGCTGAATACAGTACTCCAGGTGGGGTCTCATGAGAGTGGAGTAGAGGGGCAGAATCGCCTCCCTTGACCTGCTGGCCATGCTTCTTTTGATGCAGCCCAGGATATGGTTGGCTTTCTGGGCTGCAAGTGCACATTGCCTGCTCATGTTGAGCTTCTCATCAACCAACGCTCCCAAGTCCTCCTCCTCAGGGCTGCTCTCAATCCATTCTCTGTTCAGCCTATATTTGTGTTTAGGATTGTCCCAACCCGCGTGCAGGACCTTGCACTTGGCCTTGTTGAATCTCATGAGGTTCGCACAGTTATCTCCATCACCTACATGCCGCTGCCTGACCTCTACCTCTGCAGAGACAACCCGCCTGGCAGAGACTGGACAGTTGAAAGGTTTGTAGAGGTAGATGGGGTGATGTCTAATTGCAGTGATGGCAGAGGCAATACGTGTGCGCACAGTGTGTACATCGGCATCCCCAGACATCAGAGCTACCTCCAGAGATTACGCCTTTAGCAGGAATAAATGGGAGCTAGCAAGAACATGAGCCATTAAAGACTTCACCCCTGTTCTTCGGCTTCACAGCTCTGACTTACATTTGTCTCCTTTTGACATGCTCTGAAGGCTCCAGCTCCACAGAGACTGCAGTCTTTGGGCTATTAGTCACAGCCATTAGAGGTTAGATTTGGCCTCCAGTCATTAATAAGAGCAAACACCTCCTTTTAGTTGAAAAAGACACTGTCAACTGATCTATTTGCAGGCAAACAGCAAGGAAAGGGCTGGCACAAGTCAGTCTGAGGGCTGTAATTGCCTGAGACATTTTGTTTGTGTTTCCCCTCCATCTCCCCTCTGCTTCTTTCCAGATTTTCTTCTTTCCTTTGGTGTTGTGGAAGGCCCAAAAACACAGCAGGGGAAACTGAGCAACCACCGGTTTTCACGGCAAAGCTACTCAACAGAAGTGCTGTCAAATCACAAAGGGAAAAGTAGGGCGTATTCCCCTTCATCTTTTACAGTTATAAGCTGAATTATGAATGAGAACGATGAGTAAAACAACTGTGATTTTAAAATCAATCCTAACAGTAATAGGTAATAGGGTTTATTTTCCTCATTTCATGTGGATGAATTTTTGTTCTGATAACCTTAAAAGCACGGGACTATAAGCTTGCTTCTGGTTCTCGCTTGCTTTGCAGAGGGAGGAGGGGTAAGTAAGGAGAAAATGGGCTGGAGCAGGGCCCTGCACCAGTCTTCGAAAACATCCTTTCATGTCACAGCAGCTTTTTCAAGCATCCAAAAGATGTCCTGTGCAAAGTCAGGATGCAATTAAAACCCTGTGCAGCTCTTTTGTGAAATCTCACCCAACTCAGATTAGACAATAGCTCAAATGTTCACCTGGGAGATTCACATTTAAGTTTCCTTTTAGAAGGAAAATGGAGACTTGAATAGAGTGGGGAGGATTCCCATGTGCCCCGTGAACATCTGAACCGCCAATTATCCTCTCTTTATTCTGATCAGAAATTTTGACTCAGATCCAAGAAAAACGATCCTTCAAAACTGGTGTGTGTGTTCCCACAAGAATTTCTAGTGGTGATGAATTAACATTTTCCAAAACCACCCAGCCACTTCTGCATATTCTGAATTATGTGGTTGTTTTCTGACTGGGACAAGCATTTTACAGTGTTTGTGATGTACAGATCAACATTTTCTTCTTATCCATTTTCTGACTGATTTCACCCATTCATTTCTTATTTTGTGTCAGAATTTAAAAAAATGGGAGATGTGTTAAATTTCTGCATTTTTAGATTATTCCAAGAAACACCCGATCTAAACAGCACTAGTGTGGTGGGGACCAGTTTGAGGCCCCACAGTGGATCTATTTGGGCTGGCCATGGGCCCCAGCCTGAGCCACGCAGGGAATGTCCATGGCTTCCTTCACACAGGCAGTGGGATCAGAGGGAGCTCTTGGACTCACTTCCGTGGGCCCCAGTGGGGTTTTGACCAAGAAATGACGGTGCAAAAGACATGGTAAGAGTTATTCTGATGCCAGAATTGAAATATAGTCTTTAAACCGCTCAATGGTCCTCAAAGCAGATACAGGAAAATAGCATATTATGGTCTAAGCTTGTCTCTGGACCAAATTCTATAAAGTCCATCATAAATAAACTTCATAAAATTTATTTCTCTTATTAATTAAGAGGCACACACTTAGATTCACTGTGTGTTTTATCAGGAGAAGATCAGAATAGCTCTAAACAGCTGTTGGTGTTGAATACACTGTTTTTTGCCAAATCTTCTATCAGCTAGTGGGGCATATCAGGACAAATGAATCATTCTTCACTGAAGATCTCAAAAACATTTGTAACTTCATTGGGATAAGAACCTGGTCTCTATAGTATTCTCTTCTTTATAAACACAAGTATAAATATACTATATTTTTGTATCCTAATTTCTTTCCTGTAGTACTCAGAGATATTGAGCAAGGGCATATTTGGTGACTAAAGATCAGCCCCTACACCAAAGAACTTACATCATAAGAACATAAAAAACAGCTGAAAGAGAAGGAAGATAATTTTATTAATCTTTCTGCAAATACTATCATTCACTATTATTACTATTTTGAGCAGTTAATATGCTTGCCAGGCAAAACTGTAATATCCAGAATTTTTTTAATGTGTGAAGATATTTTTTCCTGGATTTTTTTCTTTTTCCAGAATATTCTGTTCAATTTTCAGAAAAATCAAGCTGCCTTGAACTGTTATTTGTTTAGCAAACATTGGTTATTTTCTTTAGTAAGGAGATTTAGCTGGTATCCGTCCAGATCGTTCTCATCCCTAAGAGTGAGATGCACTACTCATTATTTTTTGGTGAATAAAATGTACTGCTATCTGCATTCATGAATTAAATACAAATTATTTATTGTTAAATAATAGAAGATATAAGTTATATTAGAAATGGAGCTTTAGAAATGCATGCCAAATGTCAAAGGGTTTGTCTAAATAATATAAATGTTGAAATTATGCAACTCAAAATTGTTGGCTTCTAAAGAAGGCAGCTTTACTACAGGAATTGTAAATGCCTAATACTGACAGCTTTGAAATAAAATAACTCCATGTGGAAAGCTTATAGGAAGATTTTCAAGCAGTGCCATGTGGTAGGAAAAACATTGTTTTGGTTATCACTCTGAAAGTTCCTTCTCTGTTCCCAGAGAGACCTTACTACCTCACTAATATTTCCTTTTGTTTGCTTCTCAACTTTCCAAACTTTACATTAGCAGCCTCTAAAAACTAGTGAGAAACCAAACCATTTTTATGTGTCAATTCATAGATCTGCAGCAGGCTGCTGCAGCTTCAAAGCCATCATGGACAGGTTGATGTCCTCACCAGTGGCATCAAGGACTTGCAAACCAAAGGAGGAGCAGATGTAGCCCATGGGGGGAATTGTTTCTACTGGGCAGTACTGAAAAGGCAGGGAGGACTTGGGTTTGGGAGAAAATGAGCTTAGCATTCCATGGCACCAGGTTTGGTGGCCCATCACCTCATCTTGTACACAGCTTCATACGCATACTCCCTCCGTAGGTCCCCTTTCAGCCTGAGTTGTCCAAGCCTGGGATAATTCACACGCTTGCCCATTTTTGCCAAAAGGAGAGTAACCAAATAGAATATTTGCTCTATAACCCCTTCAGAAAGCAACCATAATCTGCCTTTCAGACTTAAGGTTTTAAACTTTCAGACACCTGCTTGGTGTAGGTACTTGTCCCGATCCGGTATCGGGAAGGTTTTGTTAAAAATAATCCCAAGGACAAGATTAAGACGCTAATGTTGGTCAAATGTCGTACAACCTTTTACTTAATACTTTTAAAAAAGAATAAAGCATGGAGGAAAGGTGAAGGGAAGGCAAAGGGGAAAAAGAAAAAGGGGTAAAGGAAGAAAATAAGGAAAGAGGGAGAAAGCTTGCTACTACCACTCTGAGCTTAACAGTTTTTCTGCAGATTCTGTCCGAAGTCTTCAATCATTACATGCTTCATAGAGTCTGGGGTCCATGGGAGGCAAGGAGGAACAAAGAACAAAAGGGAAGAAGGAGTGCCAAAGGGCCCGTGCTCCCTTTATATAGGGATCTCGCTCATGTGCAGATTGATTGGAAGTGCTGCTCTCCTGCAAGCCTCTTCCTGCTCTTTTCGTGCCCTTGGTCCCTGCGAAGGCACATGAAGTCGTCCTCTTCCAAAACCGTGAAGAAGATGGTCCTCCCAAAAGACAGTGGCACAGTAGCAATGTCGAGACAAAATCGCATCTGGTATTGGTTCTCCACAGTACTAAAACAAAGAGCTAGAAATAACATGAGGACCATAGTAAGTAGAAGAAGCTACAAGTCCACCAGCTTTGGGCAGGCTCTGTTGACAAATCTCCAGTAAGTTTTACACATGAGAAGAGGAATTGCCATTCCCCACATCTGAGACTGTCAAACTCAAGCTACTCGAGCTACTCAAGCTGGTGGCAGCATGCCCTCTCAGTCCTACCTCTGATGGAGGGTAGTCCTGTAATCCTGCCCTCGATGAGTCTAGTTTTGGATCAAGCTTAAGTTATTGGGAATTGCAGTAATCAGGTATATAAAATAAGAGGTATTGAACAGCGAAGGGCAGAAGCATGCATGCACACGGATGTATACAGAAAGTAGAGTTTTTTCAGTGTGGCTCAGAACAGACTGTCACAGGGGTCAAGAAATAAATGGGAAATGAGAAAACCAACTTCTTCAGCATTCGAGGTTGGGTTTTTCAAGTCACTATTCTCAGGATCATTAAAGATCAAAAGTAAACTTATTTCTATCGTTCTATCTTGTATAGTCTATCACTTTCATATTTAAACAGTGACTCCCATATACGTGTTTGTGTTTACTAGAAACAGAGGTGACTAGAAGAAATCTGATAGTCTTTTTATTATTAGGGCTTTTTGAAGTTTAAACTTCTAAATCATATGCAAAAAATATTAAAATAATACTATCAAAGGCTCCGTCTTTCGGAGATTCAGTTCATAAATATGCACTTTGATGGAGGAAATGCAGACCCTTTTATGCAGTATGAATGTCATCAAGGAGATATTCTCATGCTAATTATTACAGACAATTCATGGCTGAACAGCTCTCAGATAATGTAAGAAATGGCAGGGGCTTATTTCCACGTTCTTCTATTCTTCTGCTAAAGCTCCTCTTAACCACTTTTTCACTAGCACTGCTATTTCATTTGTGTCTTGCCATCTATGGGGAGAGTGATTTTGTAGTTTGGAAGTAGTTGTTGGGGATGGTGTGAGGCCCTGAGGGCCCTGAGCAGCCCCAGCTGGGACCCGCGTGGACCCACCCCTGGGCTGGGAGCCCCATTTCAGCCCAGCCCAGGGCACCTAGTCCTTCCCCAGTTGCCCTAAGCATGCGGGGCTCCCTGCAATGGCCCCGTGTGTGCTGCTCCCTTGCAAGCGGTAGGTGCACATACTACATCTGCCTTTCTATTTAGACCAGATAATGATGTTAGAGGAGAGAGCCATATCAGCCCAATTCTTTGAGGGTGGTAAGGCACTGGAACAGGTTTCCCAGAGAGGTTGTTGAGGCCCCAGCCCTGGAGGTGTTCAAGGCCAGGCTGGACATGGCCTTGGGCAACCTGGTCTAGTGGGAGGTGTCCCTGTCTATAGCAGGGGGGTTGGAACTCAATGATCTTCAAGGTCCTTTCCAACCTAAACCATTCTATGATTCTCTGGTTCTATGATATCCACTGTAAGCACACAGCTACTCTCAGTAAGAATGTGAAATAACGGGTTTTGGCATGAGACGGATGCAAGAAATGGCTATGCATGGTGGAACTGGAGGATTAGATTGTGGTGTCCCAACTTATTTTCTTGACCTTTCTTATTGGCATCTCTGTGTCATCAATGAGAGAAAATCCCAGCGGTCTTCAAAGCAACTGAGAAAACCATCAGGCCCTCGCTGAACGCTGTATTTTATGCTTATAGCAGTAGTTCTGAGCATCTCCAGCTGGAAGAGATGTAGAAAATAAACAAGTGACAAAAACAGCTTAAGGCAGAACAAGTTTAATATGTTTTTCCTTTTGCATTGGGGCTGGGGGGGGGAGAAGTGTGTGCCAAACTTGAAGTTGACTGCCGATGGCCATTACTTATGTAAGTAACGTTGTCTTGCCAGCCCAGTGCACAAGGCTGACTGACCTTGGTAGCCGTACGGCGGTACTATTCTCCCTCTTTCTGCAGCACTCTGAACAGAGGCAGGCTTGTCACTTTGTAGAGTATGTTATTCCTGGTTTTTGCCCTTTTCTCTCAAGCAGCAAGGGAAAACTACTGCTGGATTCTGTGTCTGTTTTAAAGCATGTTAAAGCAGGGGGGAATCTTTCAATTTGCTGTACTGAGAGGGCAGTTGTGGAGCCAGGTAGCATATAGAAAATGTACAGAAAAGCAATCACTTGAAATGGATGCTGGAATAAATGAGTTTAGGTAGTGAAGGAGGAATAACTGAGGCTGAACATCCTGACAAGGTTGTGTTGTTCGCATTTCCTCTGGGTGGGCGCAGACTCTACTGCCTGTGCCGTTTTGCTGTCAGTACAGATCCTAAACAGGGCTCAAGGAGAAGAGCTGAAATGTGCATAAGTGTGAACTAGAAAATGTCAGATTTCCAGGTCAGGTAACTTGCAGAAAAATAAAGGGGGGTTGGGGGGAGTCCCCTTTTGTCTGCATAAGGGCATCTGCAATAACTGGCAGCTGAACCAGGGATTAATTATAGCAGCACAACACTGAATGACAGAGAGGTCTGTCAGGATTTTACCACCTTGGGTCTGAAGCAGTACAAAACCGGTAGAATCCTATTTTTCTGATCAGATCGCAGTGGGGTTTTAGGGCACGTCCCATTCTGGGAATCCTGCACCCCAGGACACAGGTGTCCCCCTGTAGGCCTTACAGAGGACCTGGGTTCTCTGAAGCTGTCCAGAGGCGAGAGCTGCCCAGCTGTGCTCCAAATTGGTTTTTCATTTGGCTGAATCCCAAATCAGACAATAAGTAGGGTAACCTGAAAAGCTCAGGTAGAGATTTGCCAGATTGATTTCATGAGCTTCTTACAAGCCATCTTGGAAGAACACGCAAGCCAGCATTGGGGTGGCTGGGTCCCAGCACGGTGGCTCGCATGGCAATGCAATATGCTGTTTCTCTTCCTGACACCCAGAGGCACCTGGCTGCCATCTCCTCACCTTGCACTGGCAGGCTCATCGGTCCGAGCTTTCAGCTATTGCTACAAAAAGACCGTTTACCCACTTTTTCCCTTTAGCCTGAATAAGAATCGCTTTCAGCTAAAGCAGTAGTTAAGTTTGAATCTAAGCCACTAACGCTGAGTATTACTTCACTACTGGTTTTGTCTGGTTTATGCTTTGTACATTCAAATGGAAAATGAGGTACGGGTTTGCCCACTCTTGCCTTTCCCATCTGCTGCCAGGGTCCCTGAGCATGGTGTGGCCAAGTCACATAACAGACCTACAGGATACAAGGCAGGTGTGTGTGTTTGTATGCATATATAAAAAAAAATTTAAACAGCCTCCCTGGAACAGGGAAGGAAGACTACTTGATGTTCAAATTTATGTAATTGCAGGTACACTTCAGGCATGAACAAGATATTTTTTATTTAAAGCAGGTCAATTTCATTTAAATGTGGATAAAAATCTCTCTATTCTATACCTTTCATCTTTGTTCAAAAACCATGTATTTTTAACCATCCTTCTTTCTATGTCCAATAGTGACTCAAGTGTCTAATTCAGTACAGATGAATTTTTAATTTGCAGTGTGATCCTGCTATTGTTGTAGGTTCATCCATCCCTTAGGCACCTTGGATGTACCCGTGTGAAGGATCAGACCTGCCTTTTGTAAGCTAATCTGGTAGGATATTAGTCTGTCATGCTATTATAGTGTGTATAGCTAGGACTTTCCAAATACAAACGCTGTATAACCAGGCTGGTCCCCTCAGTTTTCTCATCACTTTCGAACCTTCCAGCTGTCAGCCCTTCTTTCTCATAAGAAAACCTTCAATGTAGGCCACTTACGAGACACAAATCGGGCTTACTTGGTTTTGCTACTCATATGAATATTTAGGGTTTGGGATTTGGGTTTGGTTTTATTTTTTGCTGGTTTTCTGCTGGTGGAATGGGCTCTGATTTTACTTTTTCACCCAGCTATAGTGTAAGTGCTAGAAGAAGAAGGCAACATGGGATAGGAAAGGAGAATTTTATGTCCACGTCCTTCCAGACTGTGATCCTGCCAGCAGGTCCCCAGGGAGAGATCTTCTAGCAGCACTCTAGAGAAGCGAGAGCTTGCTGAGACCCACCAGCAGAACTAAGGCTGCAGGGATTGACCTCACTATCTGAACAAAAGTGGCTAAGGGAGAGCATACAAATGTATTTGCTCAAAATTAGAAGTAATTCGCTGCATTTGTATGACAATCGTAAAGGGGTGCCACATGAGACTATGGCATAATCTTCCTTCCTTTAAAACTTTTTTTTTTTTAAAGAATTATATACTGCGCTTTTCTTTCAGTACTCTCTAAGCTTCTACTTCTTTTGTATCTTAATAAAGAAAGCAAAGCTGAACTGAAGTTTTTAATATATTAAATCAGAAACCTAGACTGGAATGAAAGATAAGAATCCAATAACACCAAAAAGACACATAGAATAGAATCGGTTATAAATGATTTATGCACCAGGAATAGGAGGTTAAAAAGGCAAAAACTTTAATGTTCGCTCATGCAAGAATGTCAAATCACTGGCCTAAATAAGGAATTTGACAGTAATAAGATTTTAAAAGTGGGCATTTTCAGGTAGTGCATTCTGCCGTAATTAATAGAGGTCATAAAACTTTGATCTAAGTATATTCCTGGGATGTTAATGGCTGAGATGGTCACTCATATGAACTTTGAAAATGTATTTTATAACGTGTTTTAATAAACAGCTATTAATATAAGGCATATTTATGTGCCTCAGTAAGACCTTCCTGGGTTTGCTTTCCTTATCTGTATCTCTGCAGTCCTCGGCTAATGGCAGACAGTGCCAGTCTTCGAAGGATTTGCTGCAGGGATAAACCTCATTTACTTTCCACCTCATCTAGGGTGAAAAGCATGCAATTTTCTTTAAAGTTTGATGAGAGAGGAATTTCTGAGCGCTAAGGAGGGACACCCGTCCCTGAGTTACTCGGTGTGGAACTTTTCATTCAGGACAGGACATGGGATATGGCAGGAAAGCAGAGTTATTTAACTCATCAGAAAATTAAGTTTTCTCCCTGCTAGCATGTGTTTACATTTATTTTGAACACTGAAGAGCTGAACAACATCAAGCCTTGCTTGTATATAGATCAAAAAATAATACTGAAGATTCTGCCCTTCCTACAAATCTGCTTTCCAAATCAGAAGATTTGAGACAAGAATAAAAATGTTATAGCAAGCAGGGCATGCCCGCTGCTTAAAATCCTTTGTTACTGTTTCTAAATATCAGGTCAGGCTATGAGTCTAAAGAGAATGACTATAAAATTTTTACCTGAGTGTCCTGGTTTGAGGTAAAACAGAACCAATTTTGGTCAGTAACTTCGCTTCTTAGCTGGGCCTCTCTAACAACTGAAATTAACAGCATATTGTGCAGACAATGTTCACTCTCTCAGGGTGATAAGACCTGTGTTTATAGCTGATGCCCAGCCATGGTATGCAGAGAGGACCTTGCTTATACTTATTGCTATAACACCCAAGGCCAA
>NW_009649570.1:3488243-3488904 GCF_000708025.1 Charadrius vociferus
TTATTTTATTATTAATATTTCATTAAAGTAGTT
This sequence comes from Charadrius vociferus, assembly GCF_000708025.1. Lineage (NCBI taxonomy): Eukaryota > Metazoa > Chordata > Aves > Charadriiformes > Charadriidae > Charadrius > Charadrius vociferus. Next base: position 3,488,277 of record NW_009649570.1, read on the forward strand.
TAGTTCCTTCTAAACTCGCAAGTCTCTTTTTCCTCCTCTGCCTCTCTCTCTGAAGAGGGGTAGAGGAGAGCATCTGTCGGTCCCATCTGGGGTCCTTCAGGTCCCCAGTAGCCGATTTGGCCTAAACCACGACACTGAGCCTCTCAGAAAAATGGCTGAAGCTTGGTGGCCTCTTTTCAGAAAAAGGTGATATGAAGCAGCCACAGTTTAGGAGCTTTAGCAATGGTGCAAGCCTTGCATTTCTGTGTCATCTCTTCAAAGACCAAAAGGTGTTGCACACTTAGAGGTGTCAGCTGCTGCAGAGACCTGCGCGGCAGGACTGGAGGTATGGACGGTGGAGATGCCTCCGGACTCGAGCAGCGGTAAAGTTGCTGGAGCTGAGCGGGAGGGACGGAGAAGGAGCCAGGGCTAAAGCAGAACAGGTTTTTATGGGGAGGGGAAAGCAAAGGCACGAAGAGGCCGCATCTCAGTCTTTCTGGTCTGTCTGACAAATTAGCCCGTACCTGCTTTTGTGTGGGGCAGCAGTGACATCTCATGGCTGTCGGCGAGCATTGCATCCCCCATGGCCGGCCAGGCGGGGACCGTCCCGGTGTCACCCGCGGGCTCGGTCCCTGTCGCCTCCCCGCCC
>NW_009649570.1:3489127-3601166 GCF_000708025.1 Charadrius vociferus
CAGCAGGAAAGAGGCAGGTGGGCTGTAGCATCGTGCAGGCAGTGCTCTAATTAAAATGCTCCTCACTGGCATGTACAGAAAGTTAAGAGTAAGAAAGACAAAAATACTGGTTTCTGTTTGAAAAATGTTCAAAGCTCAACGTTTTTACAAAAGCTCAGGAAACTCTTCCGAGAGTACAAGCTAGTTAGTCATTAAATTGGTAGTTTATTTATTTTCTGAGAGAGAGAGAAGAGGAAGGGGGGAGAGCGTGGGGGACACGTAGGAGTTGAAAGAGCACTCGTGTTATTCACCATGCAGCCAGGAGCAGAAAATAAAGAGGCAATTAGAAGGTCAGAACCAATAATAATATGCTGGTAACCCGCAGAAGCTGTAGAGCAGGTGTTTGTTCTCTTGGTATTTTTACAGCAAACCATCATTAAAGCTGTGTGACACCACCAGTTCTCATGCCACAATAATTTGCATGCAAATTTGACATCTTCAATGCGAAGACAGATTATATCTTCACTAATTTGGTCTAAGGCAAATTGTCACTATTTCCTTAAGAAAACACTGCTTTTCATGAGGAAATTATTGAGTGCCAACTGAGTGGGTTTTTTTCCATGAATTTAGCCTAGGCAACCAGACAGAATCATGCTTTTATTATTTACTTCCACTGTATAATCAGCTTTTCATTGAAGATGACAGCTTTCAGCCAAGAAAGTCCATTTTTTTTTTTTTTCTCAGAGAAACAAGACAAACGGGAGGCAAGAAATGTTGAGCTTTTATGGGGCTGAAGAAAGCTGTTGGTTTTGCTGTTCCCCCTGTACATATACATAAATGTGCAGACACATACGCACTGCAAGCATGCACACAGGGAGCTGTGGCCTCACTAAGGACCGGCGTGAAACCCTGTGCACTGTCACAAAGCAGGTCTAAAGCAACGATTGGAAAAGGCGCTTCAGGACTTGAAATGGAGAAATCTGAGCTGCAAATTCCAACAAGAAACACAGAATGGGTGGAAGCATAATAGCTGTTGGGTTTATGTTTTTATCACACAGGTGCTCCGATCCTCATAGTTTTCATTCTCAGGCTTGAAATTGAAGCGGCATGTGGGGAGAAAGTAAGAAAGTAGCGCTATGCTATTCAAGCCTTTTGCCTCTTTGGGGCTGTCTGCAATGACCTCGGACAGCCCCATGCAGCCCCGTTGTGCCCCTGGTCCCACAGAAACATGGGTGTTCAGGCACAGCCCGTGCTGGGCAGGAAGTAGGGCATGTGAGCCCTTGCCCTGTGATGCCCCAAAAGCAGCAGGACATCTCCAGTTCTGTGCCTTCAGGGTGGCCATCACAAGGCAGTCTTTATTACAAAAAAAAAAAAAAAAAAAATAAAAAAAAAAGTTGAGTCTGTACTTTCTACGTATCATGTCCAGGAAGCCTATGCTTTGCTTTGCTTTGGAGCTGAGGCTTATGGTTCAGGATCGTGGTTAAATACACAGTTTGATGAATTGTTCAAGGACAAGTTCCTAACCCAACCCCCTCTTAGAAGTATTGCCCTGCAAAACAATGTTCAAGAGCTGAAATGGGGGGGAAAAAAAAAAAGGAAAAAAAAGAAAGAGAGGGGAAACTGTTGCTGCCAGAACCGCCTTTGCTTTCCCTTCTTTTCTGTGCCCTCAGGGTTTTTCCCATGTGCTCATTATAAAGTGACTTTTCTTGCCATACCTGGGGAGTAAGTGCCGCTTTCTCAAAGCTTTTACCTTTACAGCTCTCCCACCAAAATAGAAGGACCCTCAGTTTCTCATGTTTGGTCCTTCCACAGAGCACCTGAATGTCAAGCCCTACTGGATTGGCCCCTGGCCTTTGGCTGAGGCCATGGAAAGTGTTGGAGAGCAGCAGCTGCCGGCAGCCTCTGCTGCCTCTCTCCAGAGCCTTTGCGTTCATTTTTATCAGACCAGATAGCAAGGCATTGATCTCACACGTACACTTGAAGCAGGAGATGGAAAAATATTAATGTTTCATTGTCTTCATGTTTAAAAGTGAAACCTTTTAAAGAAATGGGTCTTCACCAAATATAAGAGAAATGTTTTTCTTGACTGCATAGCAACAAGCTTAGCTGTGATTATTTATATCAAGTATGAAATTCCCTCAGTGCTTCATTTATTCAAAGCTATATTTTTACTCAGTTTTTGTTTTCACAGATGGCTAAGCTAAGAAGCCGTCTTGGGCTTAAATATCTACACAAACTTTGGCAGTCCCCACCAACAAACAAAAATAGATTAAAAAAAAAACAACACAGAAAAACTGCAGTTAAACTTGCAAAGCCCTCCAAAGAGCACAGCAACATTTTTAACTAATTTGAAACTATGATTATCTACTGAGGAATTTAATGTAATTCTGTCGCTGAAGCACAGTATTAAAACAGCCTTTATGGGAACTAGTGGTTGTCAAATGACAATTATAAGTGGGGTTTTACTTCTTTTTAGTTCTTTTACAAAAGGCACAGGTTTATAATTTGATTCCAGCACCTGTTCTGAGTGCTTTGCTCAAGGAAAGTTTATTATTATTGTTTAGGAGAAGAAAGTTGAGTACTTGCAACCGAAATATACATACTCAGCCAACACTGAAATTCAATTTCAGCGTTTTCTCTCATGCTGTTTCAGGGTGAAAAAGTGTGCTTTGCTTTGTTGTTGTTTCTGTTTTGTCTTTTGTGTATTTTGGAAACCCATGGAGATGTGCTGCCCTCGCACAGGCGTGCAGTGTGTGGGCACATGTTACCCTGTCCATCTACACCAGGAAATTACTGCCTTCGTATCCAGCCCAAATTAAAACCCATTCATTTTTAGTGCATCTGCTCTTTAAGATGTTAACTTTAAAAGTAACTGAAATTCCCAGGTATTTCCAAATAATTATTCTGGTTTTGACATCATTTTGCATTTGGGGACCATAATTTAATCGACCTTCCCTCCAAAATAAGTATGGCACTGCTACATCGACAGTCTTCATTTGCTTCAACAGTAATGTGTTTTCCTACTGTTTTTTACCCTGTATGTGGCATTTTGATGATGGGGACTGCTTCAGCTGGCTATAGATGCCCTTTTTCTTAGGCTAACTCAACTTTCTTCCACTGTAGAGTGTTAGTTAAGAGTAATGCAGAAAGAGGATGGGTTTACCCAGACCCTGAGGACCACAAAGATTGTAGACCAGTAGTACAGGGGTATGGTCATTACTGTCTCTGTAGAGCACATAGATATTGAGCTGCCTTCCTCACCTGGTCTTATCATTAAGCTTCATTTTTGATGCAATGTATTTGAGCTCTGGAAAATTTTCATCTATTTCTAGCATTGTGATCAACAAGCTGACTTCCGTTTCGATATGAGTCTCCTGGAGTATGTACCAAGCATGACAGACAGGGACTCCTGCAGTGTGGGGATTATTTTGGCTCTGCTGCCTAAAGGTGCTGAGAAACCCGCTTTGCAACTCTCTGGCTCAGTTTCCTAAGCTGTAATATTGGATTAGGGCTCCTTTGTAACCTGCCAAAGGTGTGAAGATGACTTCTATGGACCGGGCGGTAGCAAAATACCAATTCAAACCGAAGTTCACCATTTAAAATAAAACATATGGCAGATGTTTTGACTTCTATGAAGGTCTCATGAATGAGTTACCATCCTGCCTGACACAACCTCTGTGCCAGTGCTGTAGCGCTCATCAGTCAGCACGAGAGTGGCTGCCACAGTCAGAAACAATTACTCACTTCTATTGCAGCTCCAAACAGAGAGAATAACAAATACTTTTCACCAGCTCCTGCCACTTCATGTTTTCATATCAACCAGTCAATCAAACTCTGTATAAAACAGCATGTGTCTGTTCATTAAGAGGAGAAAAAGTTGATTGGTACCAGAAGATGAGTGCAGAGTGATTTAATTGTAGCCCTTTGGCACATCTGTGTTAGATATATTAGGCACTTAGACACTCCACAATGACAGCAACAATGGGAGTAATATTGGAATAATATGATTTTTAAAGCTGTACTTACACAAAAAAAAAAAAAAAAAGCCCAAACCCCTTTTGATCTCTGTGATTAAGTATTCCAGGTAATTTCACATCATCAGTTAGTCTTTCTCTTAAACCAGACTGAAAGCTGTTAACTCCCCTCTTCTGCACAAGTTAGTTGATCTATAAATAAGGAATACGTTCTTACAAAGAGAGTGTTCATATTGATTGGTGAGATGTATTGTTACCATTTCATTACACTTGATCATTATACGCTCCTCTCTTGACAGAATTTTTTATTCGGCGCCAAGTTAGAGGCTTGCAAACTTTGGGAAGGCATCCTCCCTCAGTCCACAGCTGGGAGGGATGGTCTTCTGGCCAGAAGCAAGGTTCACCTGAGTTTATTTACTGGCAAGGAGCCATCATTTTACTGTTGAAGTCATTTGTCTGAAACCCACCCTGGATTTTCTTAACGGGCTTTCTCAGAGTACTTTTACTATTCCAGGCTTCTGGAAACTGTGAAAGCATAGCCATAAGAGGACAGTTTTCTGGAAAGATAAATTGCAGACTGCGGTTTCTTAAGGAATTGTGGGCACCAGTCAGCTATTACCTTCAAACAGAGAAAAGAAAGGCAAACCAGACTTGTTTTCTATTGCTGAGCGAGTATGATTCATGATCTTTTTAATGGCATTTTAGTTATTTAAATCCCAGAGACAGCCCACCTGGGAAGCAGCTGCAGAGTGGCTGTTCTCGAAAGGACAGAGGCTGAGAGGACTACTCTGGAGGTGCCTCAGTGTTGAGCGGTGCGGCTCTGGTATCTCGCAGCTCATCCTCTCTGCCAGCACCGCTTCTTGCCAGGCTGCTTCGGCATGGCCGTTAAGTTTGGTCACTTCTGTGCTGCTCATTTTGCCAACTTCTCCACCTTACTGCAGGTCTCTGAATCTGTAGTCTCTGCTGAAATCCAGCGCTCCTGAGAAATCGAGACATCCCAGAGTTTGTCTTAAGAAGAACAACCACATTCCTCTAATGCCAAAAGTCAAACAAAGATAATATAGCACTTATTATATTTTAAAACCCCAACTTTATAATCTATTTAAATTTCCTAGGGAGTGTGAATATTTTCTTTTATTAGCGGTGTTTAAAACAGGACCAGATTAGGATGCTGGAAACAAATTTACTCAGCAAAGCACAGAAGTTTTCTCCAGCCACTGTCTTCCTAAGGACAAGGGGCAGCACTGGGCCCAGAGCTGAGGGCAGCTCCTTCCACACACCCACCCAGATCCTGCATCAAGGACCTTGTCCGGTCCTTGCTCTGGGTCAGGGTGTTCACATACTACAGCGCTGCTGATAAGTTCTTCTATGGGCAGAGGGCTTGGGAAACATGAATTCTATGGGAACGTGAAGTGCTACAGCCCTAAGAAGAACAAGAGCACAGGTAAGAATACAGGTACAACGGGACCAAGACCACATGGGAAGCCAAGTGGCCACCTGCTACCCCCAGCATGGGCCACGGTGTCCAACTGGCTACGAGTATTGAGCTGTCTTTGTTAAGGAGCTGGCAGGCTCTTGAATCCCATCCTGACAATCCCGAATGTACCATTATGAAAAGAGCATGGCTGGGTCTCTTTTATTGTTTCCATTTGAAATGTATTCTGCACTAAAACATTTTTGTGGGGCTGGAAATTCTTTTCATAATCTGCTAATTATTTTCACAATCTACAGTCTGCCCTTACGTTTCTAATTGTAACTATTAATCCTCGCTCATCCACATGTCCTAGATCTGTGCAAGGCAGTAACGCATTTTATGCTCAGCAGCACTCTGCCTCTTGACTCATTTGTCATAAGGACTATTGTACAGTCGGTGCTGAATGTGAGGAATTAGCTGCATAAACTTGGCCATTAAAAAGAATGCCTGTGTATTACCTGTGCTGGGCATTGGTAGGTACACCGTAATTCTCTCCTCAAATACGCAAACACATCTCACTAGTTTCATACACTCATACATGCTGCAAAGAAATTTGGAAGTGATTTGAATGCAATTTCACCTTTGTGTCAAGTCGAATGGTGTTATAATTGTAATTAACAAGAACTGGACTTGACTTCAGTCTCTTGACTTGTATTTGGTTTCCTAAGGAAATTTTTTAATCCATTTTAAAACATGGCAAGTACAGAACATGCTCTGTTGTTTTCAAAATGCGCTCAGGTAGCTACCTACAAATATTGACACCAAAAGTCTGACAGATAGTTATAATTACCAAACACTCCTCAGTGTTGCCAAGACAAGACAGCATCCCTGCCGCTGCGTCGGAGACAGGGAAAAGCAGTCAGACCAGAATAGAATCCGTTTCTCTTCAGCTGTGTAGGAATGATGTGCTCTCCATTCCTCTCTTACAGCAAAGAAATTCCCCTTTTCCGTCTAATGAATGTTGTCTACCCAGGCATCTCTGGACAGATTTCAGTGAGGGTTGTTTGATGGTGAAATCCATTAGTAGCTGCCTTATCAGAACGGCAGCTGGCACTGCCTCTACCCTTACTGCCAGAGACAGCAGCCAAATATTTTCTGTTGGCAATGTATGAAGAAGTCTACTGAAGCATTCATCTATACTAAAATTTGTCCCATTATTTTCATGGCCTGCCCTCAAGCTGCACAAAGGTCTGTTCGCTTCTTGGCTTATGGTTATTCACATTCATCAATCGCGTTCTACAAGAAGACCACTGGGAGAAAAATGGCAAGGAAGGCACTTTGTTAGTTATGTCCTGCCTGTCAGTCCCAGCTGCATCGTGGCCAGACATAGCCAGAGGCTCTGTACCTCATCCTTGGTGTGCCATGGGGGTGCAGAGAGTCCTCTTCTCAAGTCACACCACAAACTCTGCTCCGGGCTCTTGCACAAATCCATCATGATGTTTCAACACGGGCGCTTAGTCTACAAGGCTCACTGAGACATGTGCAGGTCAGACTCCTCAGGCTCACCCCACCACCACCAATGGCCTGGTTTCTCCTGGCGTTTCCCTCGGGCAGTGAGATCCTTTGTTTCTCCTAACAAGTTACAGCCTGCTCTGACAAAGACAGTGAGAATTCACTCCACCCCAAGCCCTGTGCAACAAGCACACTGCTAACAGCGCGTTCATAGCAAGCTCAGCCCTTGCTTCAGATTGGGACACTTCAGGGGTCGGTCTGTTAAACTCCTTCCTCTCTCAGGGCTCCTTTTGAGCTGTGCAGGGACAGGGGATAGTCCCACCAGGTAAGGACTCCTGCAGGAGGAGGTACAGAGCTGCATGTGCCAGTTCTCTTAAAATGCCATAATACGTGTACCATTTGACATGATGTGAGTTGGTGTGGTACTGCCATGGTTTGACTCACTTGCCACCATTGCAAAATCTCTTCCAAGAGTTTGTAGCTGGTTTAAACGATGAAGGACAAAATCCTTTCTGTCTCCTTTATCTGGCACAAGCTTTCATAGATTATGCTGCTTATCGTGCTAAAGCCTGAAGATATATCAGGCTGAAGATTAGTATATGTGTACAGGTAATTGGGGTGGCATGTTCTAATGAGAACTGCTTAATTAGAAGAAGCTTTACTCAGGAGACCAGAAAACAAACATTTTCTGAAATAAATCAGATCTTGCAAGAGGAATGTGTTGGGTTTTTTTTCCTGTTGCACCTGCTGATATGCAGGAGGCTACCCAGACAGAGGCCGTCATCATACTGGCTGACGAAGATAACTCAACTCTAATCTGAAATCCAGACTGGCTTTGCAGAACTGCTTCTCTGCTCTACATCTGCTTTCCCATCTCACCCAAGCCATTTAGCCACTCTGCTCTACATCTGCTTTCCCGTCTCACCCAAGCCATTTAGCTGCTTGCTTTCTATTTCAAAAGGTGGCGTTTATTCTAATTCTTTGTCTGCATTCACCCCATTAAGTTTCCGCTTTCAATCATCAGCCGCCGAAGCACTTGGCTGCACTGCTAAGCAAGCCTCGGTGTCTGGCTCATGCTGGAACAGCGCTGCGCCCTTCTTTATCACTTTGCTGTCACTGGACTGATAAAACTTATCTTCTTGGGAGGTTGGTGCAGGGGAGGGGCCTTTAAAACAAAATGAAATTTTCAGTGTGTTAAGATAGCGCTCCCCCAAGAAACAGGAACTGAGGTGGCTTTCGCCTGGCGCCGTGTGTAGCCTCAGCCTGGGGACAGCACACAAGGGCTTCTGGGGGATCTGCTGAAATGAGTCAGAAACGTTGTGTTACACTGTATCATATTCATTTATTTTTCATTCTGAAGTTTTCAGCAAGCGTGCCAACAAAGCTGGAACAGAAGGGCGCTTATCTGCATTTGAAATAGCAAATGCATTTGTGGCACGAGGAGGAAGAAAGGTGTCTTCCGCAAGAAAATTGTAACAAGTTAAATACAGAACAGAAAAAATCAAGTAAAAATTAGGCACGACATAGTTTATTGCCTGGTCCACCCACCAAAAAATAAAAATAAAAATAATTTAAAAGAGAAAAGCTGCTTAACACGGGCAAGCTAGATATAGACTCGTATGTGAATTGACTCCTTGAAGGTGCATGGTGTTATAGAGAAAGCTATGACAGTTATATGTGTATCCCCCTTGGGCTTCCTAACCCCCAGCTGCTTGAAGTCTGTTGAATAAACATAAAACGCTCAGAGATGTGCTGATTTTTGATACGCGCACCAGTCTCTCAGGCCCTACTGCATTAGCCGGGTCGGGCAGACGAGTACCAGCACAGCACTATGCCCAGCCCTCTCCAGGACTATTGTGGACAAATTGCCTATGGCAGGAGCTCCAGCTGGTGCATAAACTGAGACAAGAGCTACTGTGCATTGGGATACACCCAGCTGAAAGAAACATTTCTGATGTAAATATGGCTCAATTTTGGCAAAAGTTGTAGCGTTAGGTCCTCAGTAGTGTAAACAAGCTCAGCTGCAAGTAATCTGAGCTCCTATCAAGTAGGTTTGGGCTGTGTTAACTTTTCCTCCACAGCCTGGACACCTGCTCTGACCACCACTGAAGTGTCAACAGGTATCCAACCACAGTGTCCTCCTGGGGTGAGACCCTGCTGGGAGCCTCATCTGAAGAACAACACAGTACTGGGGTACACAAGGAGGGATAAAGGGGGTCCGTCAGGAGAGTCTGATCTTGGAAACTTCAACAGTGCGGCCTGACATGACATATGTTTATTCATCCTCTGCTTTCGCAAGGCTAATAAAGGTAAGAGGATTGTCAAAGTATAAAACTATTTCATTTGAAAACTGACAGGGGGGTTGAATGGTTTAAAAAAAAAAAAAAAAAGACTTTGTATGAGCAGTCTTTTCTATGACAGCTTTTTAATTTCCCCAGTCTTCACTGAACCCTTTTAATTTCTCTTTTTCTTATTATTCAAAAGACTTTCCAGGAGAGCACATGTAACTTTTTAGTGTGATGACAGGGTAGTGTGTTCCTATGAGATGTTCTTTGAATATGGGGATTTTGATTTTCTTTTCTTCAAAGATGAGGATCACACCATCGCTTTGTCTTTCCAGTTTCTCTGTGCTGCGAGCATGTGGAGGTTGCAGTTTCAATGTGGTAGCTTTGGCTTCCCTTTCCATTTGTCTTTATTCTGTCAATGCTTCCTTAGAAAACAGGCCGTGCCCAAACGAGAAAAGGCATGCACCTGTGGGCAAGCCACTGTTGCTGATTTGCAAAGAGGAGGGAAACCAGGTGCAAAAGGTGAGTATGTGAATGATGATAGCTCAGAGGCTATAAAGGAGAGTCCCACAACCCAAGGGAAAGCTGACTGGCTGGGGCTGATTCAGGAGAAGATGGAGGCTTTTTGCTGGTGTACATTCGAATGGCTGTTCTTTCTTCTTCCCAACTGAAGTTCTCTTCTTTTTTTTCCCTGTGAGTTTTGTATTTGTAGTTTGTAGCCTGAAGCTTAAGGGTTTAGAAGAGTAACTTTTCCCTGCCTGTCCTTTGCTTGGGTTTGGATGTTGTTCTTCTCATGCTCGTGAATCAACTGGAGTTACTGGATTTTGTTGGGGTTTTTTTTCCTTTAGAAAGGAATTTAAAACCCACAAAATTCTTCTAAATGCTGTTTATCAAATGCAGTACTGGTTTCTATCTTCATTTAAGGCTTTTGGGGCTCAAGACTTTAGGCATCCTCTGAATCCGAAGAGCAGAATAATCTCTAACATGGAAAGTTCAAGAGTTTTCTTTTCCTTTATGAGATACCTAAAGTAGATTGAGCTCCTACAAAATTACTATTCCAGGGAAGTTGTTAAATTTAAGGTTAATCTCAGTTTTTCCTTCCTTTAAGGAAAAATGTCTCAGTGTAGACATAAATTCAGAAATCCTTCTGGAAGCAAAACTCCTGCAAGAGTCCTGAGCTAGAACTGGAGTGCAGAGAAAGACTTTTCTGTCTTCCCTAAATGTTAATAACTGAATGGAGTGAAATTTGAAAGTTGAAGCTGTTACAGTCAGATATTTAGGATACAGAAAATGAAACACCTTAGTTTGAGTTAGTCAAGGGATTAATGGCTTTTTGTTTAACATACAGCTGTATGGGCTATTAGAAGTGGAAACATATGGAGCCATAATTGAAGAAAAAAATCCTTTTTCTAGTGATAGGATCAAAGACTTTTGGTCCCTGCTTAACATGTAGCAGCCCATGTGGTACATCTGTTCAAAAAGTGAAAAAAAAACCAAACACCAACCCTGCAGACAGAGGCAGTGTTATCATTGATTTTCTTCTTATTATTCTTGTAAATGTCACATTTAAATCAAAACAAGAGCAGCATCACAGCACAATGTGTTTTTTTCCTGTTTACAAGTTAACTGTTTGTACTATCAATACAAAGGCAGGTGGGTGCTCAGGAAGTAGGTGCATTAAATTTTTATATGGCCTTTAGGAGAGCTAGGATTTTTTTGCCTCACTTGTCAAGGAAGGAGAAATGTTGTAACTTTACAATTGATTAAATTGATCTTGTGAAATATTAAGCATGAGTAAACTGAGTTTTTCAAGCTCTTTTTGGTTGGCCAGTGGTCATCTCAGGTTCTTTGCTGTAGGCAAATTATTAAAGATGAATTAAAAAAAATAAAATACAGCGATTAGGACTTAAAACTAATGGACCACTGCACTGCTGGCATGTTGCTCCCACACTTCCCAGCAGAGTTAGGGCAAACATGGCATTTCTGAAACTTCATTTGCAGCAAGATGTTCCTTTGTGGGTTGTTTTTGTTTGTTGTTTTTTTTTTTTAACCAGTTTCTGACTCTGAGGTCAAACTCTGATAGCCACAAAAGCACAATGCAGAGAGCTGTCATGGCACCTCAGCAGTGGCATAAAACCGGGAAGGGTGTGTGTGCACAAACCCGCATATGGAGAGCAAAGAGGCAGATGGAGAGCACTCACAAATTGGAGTTAGCTGAGCAGGAGGGTACCAAAAGCCAAATGTCACCGTGATCCAAACTGATAACTGGTGGGTATGCAAGCCTGTACCCACCTCTTCCCCTGCCCTATCCCTGCAGCACCATCCAAGTACAAGCAGGACTGTCTCCAATTTATTGATGGAAACACTTCATAGGCTTTGACTTGTGATCTACGAGTGCATTTGCTTCTCTGCAGAGACACCCCAGTCTTTTGTGGTGGATTCTGTAGTTCATTACCAACTTCCTGTGCCAAACTCTCCAACCAAGACCCAGCTTCAGCCAGGCGGCAGCTAGAGGCGAAACTGCTAGCAAAAGCTTGAGTTTCTTACTCTGGGAAGTAAACATTTGAAGGAGAGTACTAGCAAATTCTGAAACAAAGTTGAGATGTGTTGAACCTAGTTTGGGACTGGTCAACATAGACTGGCAGCCAAATCACCCATCTCCCCACTTACCTTTTACTTTTTCTGAAGGGTTTTTTCAAGCAAATTCTAAACTCCCTGCCTATTGCAGGGTGTGGTTCCCTTGTATGCAGGAAGACTTGAAAACCTTTTGCAGCCCTGAAATGGCTGCAAAAGCCCAGCAGATGAACACAAGCACAGATTTCTTCTGGTTTTGCAAGGTGGTAGAGTTGTGGTCCTGTGGCAGCGTTTTCCAAAGGGCTGTTTCCACCAGCTCACACAGCAGCTCACACAGTCTCATTTTATCTAGTTAAAAATAATCCCCAATTTCATTCTGACTAGCATATGCTCAATTGTACTGACTCATAAAGTAAAACAACCAGGAAAACCTAGGACCTAAATACACTGAGCTTTCACTAGCTGAAGTTTGAAGAAAGATCTGGAGAGGTTGAATTGCTTACTCAAGTTTACGGGCTGTGTGCATGGTAGAGCCCAGAGCACAATTCGGCAACACCGGCTTCTGCTCTCCCTGTAGCTTTCCTTTCTTCCCACCAATGCATACGAGATGACGAAGCTGGCAGCGGGGGTTGCACATGCTCTTTCATGTCTAGTTTCAGGTTGCAAGATTGAAGGCAGTGCTCTCATTATAAGTTGATAGAAATAAGTTGCAGGAAAAAGTTTTGGAGTCACTGCACAAATGAGGTGAAAAAAGGATGTTGCTTTCTGAAACTATTTTAGTTTGATCCCAGGATAATACAAATGCGTTCAAGAAACTACGTATTATATTTTTCAAATATTACAAAGTAATATCTGGTAATACAAATGCATTCAAGAAACTACGTATTTATATGTTTTTCAAATATTACAAAGTAATATCTGTCTTTTAGGAGAGATAGGATTCTGTTTCTGTCAGCATTTTCCCTTATTTGTCAACAGAACCTCTTTGCTTTATTTTTAATTTTTATTTAGATTGTCTCACATTTTGAAATTTTCCATATCAAAATCCTTTTTCCCCACCTTTTTCCTAGCTTCTGCTTCAGAAGTATAAAAAGAAATCAAAAGCCAGAATTTGTGGCACTTAGACTGTAATAAGCCTCATTTCTGTCCTCTGTCTTATATTTGCTGTGAAAGTGTTGCTGAAATGATCTAAGTTGTAGGACACTTTCCGTAAGATAAGAGGAAGGGGAAGAAGGGAAATTGTGAGATAAGAGATAGACGTATTGCCAAGTACACTTTCCCTGTGCAACAGGATAAGTTAGCACATGGGGACTTTCAGGATGGCCATCCAGAGTTCAGAAAAGCAATGTCGTGTCCCATTGTGCCATGCTTACAATGTAAATCAGATTCATGTTAACTCTGCCACCAGGAAAACCCCTAAACTTCTCATGAGTGTTTGTCCCTAGATGCAGAGCCTGAGGAGAGATCCCTAATGGACCATGCTGCGTGTCATGGTCTGTGATAATGGCTTGTGTATCTCAGCCAAGTAATATTTTTAGCTTAGATCAACCTACCTACTGAGTGCTTTTAAAGTATTGTACCACTTGTCTTGAAGGAGCAATTGTTAATGGCAATAGATTCTTATACTCCCATATGGCTTGCCAGAAGAGCGATTTTATTTCTTCTGTGACTTACTTTTCTGAGTTATTCATGAAGTAACTCAGGATCTGCATATCACTCAGATGCACAAGCTGGTTTGGGGAGTGAAACATAGAAGCATGTGTCTGCATGCAGCAGGACATGTTTTTCTGTACAGGAGGATGGGAAGACAGATCCTTGTGAGGAGGGATCTTCCCAATCTGCCATGTGGGGTGTTGAGGGTTGTTTGATCCCAATTAATGTATGGATAGTTAACAAAGCAGTAACAGTTTTGCTGACACTTCAATTGAAGCAGACAGTCAGAAAAAAACATTTATTGCAGAGTGTAAGGGTGCTGGGGTATGGCATGGGAGCAAGAGATTTACCAAAGATGTATGAGACAGAGCTTAGAAGAAGCACGTCTGTCGGGTGATAGTAACGGCTTTTGTCTGTTGATGATGATTTTTCTGAATTGAGTCTCAGAAAATTATTCTACTGAATATATTTCATTCCTCTCTAAAAAGTAATGTGACATTTGCAAAATATCTTTTGGTGTGTCTTAAAAACCTATTGTGGGTAGCTTGAGAAATTTGTGTTTAAATATAATAAATTTCTGAGTCTATATGGGTAGCTTAAGATGAAGGAAATAGGATGCTATTTAATTTACGATTTCAATTCATGCTGTGGACAAACTAGATGTTTATTCCAGCTGATCTAAAAGTGAGGAGCAGCAGCGAATTTAACAGTACAAAAAATGTTTTCCCCTCTTTGAAGCCTGCTGCCACACACCAGGTCCGAATATCCATCTTGTAATGATATTTCATGCTTTGAAATATGACAAAGTCCATGATCACTAGTTGTGATTTCTGACAGTGAGAAGCAAAAAAGATTGACATTTGGTAGGTTGTGGGTCTTTCTAAGCCAAAAAAAATCGAGCCAAAAATCACTGCTCGGCTGAAGTATCTTTGGAAAAGCTAGTAATGTTTTCAGCAACAGCACTGAAAAAGTGGATTTGACAACTCTCTTACAATTACTAAATGACTAAAAAGATCACAAGAGAAGTGTCTCCTGTGCTTTTTGGAAAAATTATGGTAGGCTTGTGTGTAGTTTTGCCATATGGTTTCTTCTGCTTTCCCAAAATGAGAAAAAAAAAAAAATAGACTTGTTCCCAGCACAGATCATCAACACAAGGATTTTAAGTGATTGGTCTGTAAAAATGAAGAATGTGCAATTTAGAACTTGATAAATCAACAGTCTCATAGGCACATCTAAACTCCATTATGCTGAAATGGAGTTGGGAATGAAAGTGAATCGTAGTAGCACCTTTGAGTCAGAAAAATATAAATGACTGTTGCAGGATTAACTTTTTTTTTTAAAGTAAATTAAGTTAACAATAGTTTATTCTCTTCTTTTAATGCTGTTAAGCCTCTTAGGAGCTTTCTCTTCTGCGGAAACCAAATGTTTAGTTTTATTAAAGGGACTTCAATTCTGTATTCTATCAGTAGGGATATTATTTTTTTATAATATTTTGCCAATTGTTTCATTATGTATTTATACAAGTCACATATTTTAATTTCTGAGGATCCTTTATCTGTCGCCGCACTGGAGAGTTTAACTGAAGCTGGGAGGATACAAAGATTTAGTCCTTTGTAATGAAGAAAAATATGTGTAATTCCTTTCAAAGAAAATAAAGAAGTACTAGAAGGTGATTTTCTCAGGGAATCAGAATGTGGAAGTAAAGCTTTTTGCATTCCTTCTTTGTCCTACAAATAAAGCACTTATGTGACTTGATGCAAAGTGAGTCCTGTAGTGCCGCGATTATGTGCAGCTAAAGGATTTGTCTGACGCCAGGTTGCTGGTTTTAATCCAGCTGGGTCTGAGAGAGATCAAAATTTCTGACTCCCTTCAGTCTGGGTCAAATGAATTGGTGAAATCGTCTTAATTAGGTGATCTAATGGGTGCTGCCTAAAGTGGGAGGGACTGTCGCGGCTGCAGGTCTGAAGTGTCTGGAGAAGGTGGATGCTGCTCTAGGGGAGCAGGGGCTTGAGCACACGTAATCACCCATTGCCCCCACACGTGAGGCGCTTCCCTGTACAGAGCAGGACAGACACAGGTACACAAATATTCTGAATCTATTTTTAATCCTTTCCACACTGAACCTCCCCTACTGCTTCACTGCTTTCCAAGAGAAAAGGGCTGCAACTGGTATTCCACTGCTACTGTACCAGAAGTACTAGGCAAGGAATTGCTGCCTCCTTTTTCTGCTCTTGGATGCTTCTCTATGACTGTGTTCAAACTTGAATTCCTCCAAGCATTCGGCAGCACCAAGGCAAGGGCTGTTCTGAACGCCAGAAAGCTCATGTGTCTAGTGGATTAGGCAGTAATGCACTGGCTGACCATGATATAGTGACCTGCATTAAAGAAATCAGCAATCTCACAGAAGGAGCTTTCATCTCAAGTGTATAATCAGTGTGGCATCAGATCAGGTGCCAAGTAGAAGATGTTATGCCATTAAGTCAAAAATGCTTGATGGTGCAGAGATAAGTAGCTGTGCTCTCGGTTGCTTGTGGTGCAAAATTGAAATAGTGCGTTGGGTTTGTAATGTTAAAGAACAGCTTGATAGACAGGGGTTCACGGCAAACTACAGACGTGCTTTGAAGGGCCTTGCACCATGACTTTCCCACCTTTTTAATGCATTCACAGTGCCACTTTGATTGTGCGGGAATTTTCATCCTGTTTCAAACCTGCCTCAGCACAGATTCGTGACTGGTCTTTCTGGGGAGCAGCAGAGGGCGGTGGGAAATGTAAGGAGTTTCCCAGCTCCCACCAGCCCTGTCCATACAATGGCTTTTCCCCAGAAATACAGTCAGTATCAGAGGATCCTCAACATGGTTCCGTTTCCAATGACATCCTGTGCTATGCTGTGCTTGACTTCACCAAAATTTTTTGTTCTGTGCTGGGGGACTTAATGGAAATTATGTTGTACAGAAACAACAAAGATCATATTTCATAGAGCAGAGACAGAAAACTCCTACAAAAAAAAATCAGGCATTTAAAATCACATTAGAAAGACACCATCAATCTTCTTAGTATCACTTCTGTCAATGTGTCTTTCACTACACCATACACAAAATGGGCATCTTTGGTCTTTGCATCTTTCAGTGGTGCCATTAGCATTTTAATGATTTGCCATGTTCTCTCTTCAGTCTTAATTTGGTCATTAATGTGCTGTTGTAAGTTAAGCTTTAGAATAATCCTTCTTCCGTTTTTAAAACTGTATTTTATTTGCATTCAGCAGACCGTCGGGAAGAAAAGGCAGCCCCATGGTTCTCTTTCTCATTTTAGCAATGACCACTCAGGTATCCACTGCTGCCCTTCACACGAGAAACTCGCTCATGTTCTAATTTAAAGACAGATGTTGGTGTGTTTGGAGGGACGTATGGGGACAAGGGCATTCGTTCTCCCGATGCAGGGGATGAGCACTCTCCTTGCCACAGAGTTAGCAGGCAGGAGGCAGATGTGGGCAGGTGAACATCTGAGGAGGGAGGGCAGTGAGGAGAGACCGCTCTGCACACCAGCTGCTGGGGTGCTTCGAGATGCAGAGCTGAACCCAGAGCTGCTTTCTGCTCTGCCCTTTCAAACCCAAACTCCCCAGAGGTGCAGGGATCGTTTAACATGGAAAAAGAATGAACCGTTCTTGTAAAAGCAACAATGCAGATGGCTACCCCAGGTAATTCCTCAGGGTGGCTGTAGGATCGAGATTTCTGCTTGGCCGACTAGGATCAGGTCTGCTAGTTTAGGCTGTCACACGGAAAACATACCTATCTCCTGGAAGGGGACAGGGAATCACCAGCCTTATTAACAGTGATTGCAGAGGGAAAATCAGAGAGGCTTGGTCTCCACAAACACATAACATGGGAGCTTTTTGCAGTTACTGCAACAAACTTAATCAACTGCTGCCTCGTTTGCCCAGCAGATGGGTTATAATTCAATGAAATGAGAAGTGATTTCTAGCTGATTGTAAAACTTTCCAGCAACTACAAAGGGCTTAGGTGCCCCAAAGTGAAATAGAGATTGGGGGACTGGGAGGATAAGCCCTCCTGTTTTCCAGGCTAAACAGAGATTCCCAAAGCTTCCCACTACCCTGAAACAATCAATGAAAACAGCATGGCAGGCAAAAGCCTTAAAACTAATTTGTAAGCAGGTAAAACTGGGTGACTGTTGTCTGTGGCTGACACTCGAGAGAACTGGAAAAAGGATGTCATAGAAATTATGTCGACTTGTATGATGTACATCATGGGAGAGTTACAGGTGATTGTTGGAGGGTGGTGCAAAGCCACCATACAGAAATTAAAGTAATTGTTTTTTAAGTAGCAGCCAATGCATGCATTATTTTTTTTAATTAGGGCAGATGAAAAGATAATCTATAGAAAATTATCTGCCTTGAGAAGATGAACAAGGGAAACAATATCTTCATGAATCTGAAAGAAATTGGGAAGCCTGTTAGCCTGTCTCTATGACATTGTTAAGCCTTTTTCTATTACATTTCTATGTGTAATAGCTGCTCTTTTTGAACACAGTGGCATTTTTCATCTAATCTGATGATGATTCAAAGCATTTATGCATTCTACTTATAATATGAACCACTGCTCTTTCACCACAGGGTTCACATTTAAGATTAGACTGCTGTGATTTTCACTGCTGCTCTGGTTGAAGGTCATTTAGTTTAGGAAATGGAGAAAGCAGTTGCCAAAAGGTAATCTCCTCTCATTTTACCTGGCAGTTGGCTGTCAAGTTCAAATCATGGCATTAAAAACCACTGCTACAGCCTGCCTGTAGTCTATCTTAAAAAAAAATATGTGGCTGAGACACGCTGCAACTGTTTCTCAGTAAATTTAAATCACAGCTTTTCTAGAATGGTTTCTTTGCTTATATGGTACTTGCAGAGCAGATCTGATTGATTGCTCATGTCAAATGCAGTGCCCAACTCATAACTCCATTTCATGATTATGTAATTTATGATGTGCTGGGTCACATTATGTCATAATAGTACTCATAACAATTATGCTTTCTTTTTCTCCCTCAAACCTACAAATTCTCGATATCATTTTGGAATGAAATTATTTTCTTCAAAGTTCATTTCGCTCTCTGGAGTGAAATTGTGATTAAAGAAACCGAAATGACCGGCCCCTCAAGTCTGGCATTATATATGTTCACCATGGACTAGTTCCTCTAGTTAGGAGAAGGAAAACAACACTTTCAGATTGTCTTCATAGTTTTCATACAATACATTCAAATACACATGAACTTTCTGTTTCTCTTTAAACAAAATGGAGAAGTCATCCTCATCATCAGTGGCTCCAAGCTACAGCTGAATATGCTACAAGGGAAACTATTCAAAGGTCAGATCACTGTTTGAAAGGCAAAATATTGAAATGTTTCCATGTTCATTGCCACTACCTGTTTTCTTCTGTTTAACAGCATCCAGATCATATGCAATGCTGCTAAATTTCAGGGTCTATGTAAGTCATGTATATTTGTTTTATAAGAACACCACTGAAAAGGGAAGGAAAACATGACGTCCCCCCTCCAACAAACTGTCCTTAAATAAATCTGTAATTTGGAGTGACATCGTTATCACACGCACACGCGGTGCGAAGAAGAACGAGATCGAACACTCCCACTTTGCCATCAGGCATTTCCAAATGTCCTCTACACTATCTTTGTTCAGCGTATTTTAAGAAAAGACTGGGAGCATTAAACTGAGTTTAGTGAAAAAGGGCCAACATATGGCCCTCTCTGTGTGATGTCCGCTCAGAGAGCGACATAAAAGCGGCAGAGAGGAGAGGTGGTTTTAACTGATTTCTTTGCATATATGTGGGGAGCACAGCGGGTAACTTAATTGGAAGGGACAAAAGGCATCTTGGGGCCTCTGTCTTGAGGGCAATAAATACTGGAGATGCTGAACCTCCCCCTGGGAAGCTGAATAGCAGATTCAAAAGTGGGTAGAAATTTCCATCCCCTAAGTAGCATTTGAACTTAAACAAAAGATAACTGGAAGCTTGGCTCTGTGTTGTTTATTATTATTATTATTTTTAGCTTCAAAAGGACATGATGCTCCATCCCAAGGCTTTATATTGTGCAAAGTCTACAATTCCCTAGATTGCAGGACTAAGCAGGACAGTTGGCTTTTGGCTTGCAAACAGAAACTCCCCTCTTGCTGCTTAGCAGTTAGAAGTCAGCATTAGACTAGCAGTAAAAATCCATAGCCTACAATTTCTTCAGGTTTTCTTGTTACTGTCTAAAGATATATCCAGTTCCTTTTTAGCTATTCTATGAAGGTATAAAAATCATCACCGTGATGTGCCTGTGTGAGCAGTAAATCCACATATCCATGAAAAAGTATTTAAAGATGGTTATTATTGAATTTGAAGAGCTACTACAGCATGCTTTTGCATGTCTGAACCTTGGAGAACATGCTACCTCACCTTCAGGGTGTCTGCTTAGGAAGTGAAAAACTTTGCCAAATTAAGGACATTTGTAGGAAAACTGATTTATTGCCAAGAAGTGGGACATGAAAGACCCTTTTACTTTACAAAGCATGTGCATACCTTTCCAGGTGATTATGGAGGCTCTAGAAAACACATCTCTATTATCCTTTTATTTTGCATGGTGTATAAATGCCCTCTTCTGTTTTGTTTTGTTTTGTTTTGTTTTGTTTTTTTCCCTGGAGAAGCTGAGTTTAGGCTTTTTCTGAATCTGAAACAGAAGTTATATGTATCCCCTCGCCTTCTGTCACCCTTCTCTCATGTGTTTCAACTTTCAGAGAGCGCAGGGTGACTGCAGCTGAATTGTTTTCCACAAGAATATTTCCTAATGCCTTTGTGTTCATCTGATTTAAGGAAAGCAAGTATAGTCAAGAAACGTGGCTTCTAACCCCACGTTTTCACTTCGGGAATAAACAAACAAAGGAGAAACCCTTGAGTGCTTAAGAGGCTTTATGATTTTTTTTGTTTTTTCCCTCTGCTGGAAAGCCTCTAGTATTACCTTACCAGTACTCCTCCCATGTGACTAGTAACGGATGTTTTATGAACAAATACAGAATAAAATGACCTTGATATACCTGGGTAGAAATAAAAGAAGTTATCTGAATGTAAAATATTTATATTCATCGGGAAACTGTCTGGCACTGTTTATACAACTTATTTACTGAACTTGGGTAGTTAACAACTGCCTCTGGAGGCTTGAGGAAGAAAAGAGACAATTCCTGACAACCACTTACAGTAAAATTTTGATAAGCATTATTTTAATTTAATTCAAGAAATAGAAACACAAAGACTCCTCTGAAATAGGACTTCAACTTTTATTTTTTTAGCCCTGATAAAATCAAAGGAATTTCTTAATAAAGAAATTCAAGTTCCAGCTGATTATATTAATCGTTTCCCTCAATCTTTCAAAGCAAAGATTGTCTTATTGATACAAAGAGACGTTGATAAAGTCACCAAAAAGTGATTACCAGATTTTATTTAATTGAATTGAGTTGCTCTTTACTGGCAATTCTCTGCAAGAGTTGCACATTTATTTTAACCATCGGGACAGCATCCCTCTTCATTGGCTTTTGCCATCACACAAATTAAATAACTTAAAACTCTAAAGAAACTATAGGGGGGTTTGCTCTGTTTTGTTTTATTTTACTTGAAGAGTTAGCTGGAGTGAATTGGAAGCTGAATATTGCAAAGGTTGGGAACCCCCATTGTCCATGGTTAAGCTGAACTGAATGGCAACGTAAAGCTGGAAGAATTAAAAAGCTGGCAAAATGGTGGCTATAATGGCAAAACAACTCAGGGCCTGGAACAGATACACTTTAGAAGAGCCTTTTCCAGTAAGTGTTGCATGTCATCCAGGGGTAGTACTTGCCACATGATCTTGCCCTCAGAGGAAGCAGCCAATTCCTGGAACTTTCCATGGCCTTACCTTTTCCACTTCCTTACTATATATTCTGTACTATATTTAAAATAACTTTTCCTGTGGGGTAAAATTTGAAAGCAGTCGCCATAAGTAAATGAAATATTTTCTATTAATCAATATTCCTTTTTGAAGCAAAACTTATATCTCAAGAAAAAGTAACAGATCTGTTTTTCTGCATTCTGTATTTCTTCTGGATCTGAAATGGAAGTCAATACGTTATTTTTATTGCAGTTGTATTGAGATGCAATAACAGAAATCAAGGCCAGAAAAAAACATCATAGCTGTGTGTATACCTCTAGTAGATGCTCTCCAGCAATCGGAGTCTTTAGAGTCTTTAGAGTCTTGCTAACCTTCCAATGTCTGTGTTTGGCCTAAGGAGAGATGCTTCAAGTCCGGTGGTCACATTGGAGGCAATAGGAACTTAGTGCCAGCCTGGTTAACGTATCCACCCCAAGCCCAAAAAAAGGTTCCAAAAAATTTTTGCTGTACCATGGGTTGCACATGGGACTGCATGAGACACCAAGCATGGGTGAACATGCTGGTGGTGCATGTGAGACCCCACCGTCCCTGCGCACATCTAGAAGGCACAATCAAGGGAACAAAGTGCCTGCCATCTGGGGCTGCTTGGGTCCCACAGGGCCCTACTCCCTCCATAAGGGGCCAGGAATGGTCACGGAGCTGGGTGCTGCTGACATCTGTGGAGGTAGTTCTCCCGTCACACCTGGACACTGCAGTGGTGGGCAGGGTTAATTTTGTAGGTAGGAACGTTTTCCATCATGTTTGGGTTTGGATCAAGACGGCGCTTTTGAAGTGATTTGTGGGATCGTTCCCTCTTGCCTCAGTCTGGCTCACCTCGACATGCAGCCAGGACTACACCACCGAGGTCCCCTTTGGAGCAAGGTGACCTCTGGGAGGGTGTCTAATGCCCTCCTGTCCCTGAAGAGCACTCATCCATATCCAAGGTCCAGAAAAACCCAGGCAGAAACGGACAGGCTAAATATAAAACTGGTGGACACCAAGTCTGCAGCATGAGCTATATGCCTCCTTAGACCCTTTGCTCTTGCACTACATTTGCAAATGTAGATATGGCTGTATCTCTTAAGGAAAGAAAAAAATGGTCATTTCCAGCATATTGTTTGTTGCCTGGCAATTATCTGTATAGTTCTGTGATGAAAGACTAAATTTCCAGCATTGATTCCTTTTATGACCTTGCCAGAAAGTATTTATCCCACTTTAAATTCTGGCTATCAGCTATACATTGTAATAGTCTTGTAGAGCATTGTATTATTTTTTGTAAACCATTGGTAAACAGACCTGAGTTAATTACTCTATGTATCTAAGCAGGTATTTTACCCTATTTAAATGGCTATTGATACTGCCTCTTTACATCCGAATATTTACATACGTGTTGCTGGCAATTGTTGCAAATTCAAAGGCATATTTTTTCCTAAAAGGGCAATCAAGAAACAAAATTAGAAAAACTTGACACCATAATAAATCAGAGTAACAACAAAATTGTAAAAATAATTTGTAATGACATATTTTGTTGCTGTTCTCGTTTGCTAGATTAGATTTCTGCTAAAGGTAATTGAAGAAAAAATTGTTCTGGTTAGAGGGATAAAATACATTAAAATTAAATGAGCTTCTTGAACTCTGCTTAGGTTTTAAGATATCATATAAAGGAACGAAAACACATTAAACAACCATAATAGTTACTTTCTGTGGTTGACCATAATGTACTTATGGTCCAGCGTTTCTGTCGCACCGCAGGCAAGGTCGGTAATGGCTGCAGCATTTGGACAAAATGAAAGCGTGGGGTCCGTTTGGTGCTCTCCACCTGAATTTCAGACCTCTTCTCGTGTCTTGCACAAACACGTCATGTGGTACCTGAGAAGCAGGCAGAAGCCACGGGGTGTAGATTGCAGCATCCTGCGGTTCAAGGACCGCAGGCAACTGCTGGTGCTGCTGCTTCAGGGGAGGAGAGATCTCGGCACCTCGCTGTCCTTGGCTGCTGGGACGTGGTGTGCGATTGTGCTGGGACTTGAAATGCGGGCTCCAATTTTATAGATTTTCTGTAAAGGAACATAAAACTGAACTGCCTTTCTTCTGGGCAGCCTTTTCATGCCTCTTTCAAACACTAAATAAATACAAAGAGGTGGAAAAATAATTCCTCAGAAAACAAATATTGAACAACTTAAAATATCAGTAATTTTCAAAGTACTGTATGCTTGAGAAGCTCTGAGCCTACAGAACTCACTTTCCTCACTTGTTTCAAAACACAATACGTTTTAAAATGTGCTTAATACTTCCTCGTGGCTGAATTTGGGAGTAGCATGTGCTTTCTTTTATGAATTTATTAATTTGGTTTGGTGCATAAGCTCCCATTAAGCATACCCCACTGACCCTGTGGGTGTTTTTTTTAACCTTCCTTTCTCTTCTGTTCTTCTTTCCTCCCTCCCTTCCCTTTCTCCCGAGACTGATTCAATCAGGCTAGGAGCCTGGGTTGGTGGTTTGGTTTTTTTTTTTTTTAAAGAAAAAAGAACAAACAAAAAACTAAGCAGTCGTGGATGGCGGTTCCCTCTGCAACTGGTATGGGGGAAGGAGCAATAACATTTTTTTAAAAGCATCTTTACACATCTGTTGAAAACACTTAGGATTTTTTCTTTCTTTTTTATTGTTTACTAAATCAAAGCCAATGCATCTGAGGCTTATAGTGATGATAGCAAAAATTACAAAGACCTTTCATATGCAAAAGACATTTTTGTATGACTGAAGATTTGAAATGTATTATGCCAATCTCATATTCAAAGACCAGCTTCGCAGGGTTTGAGTTATATGATGTGATTTTCTGGAGGCTTTTTGTTTCTTGGGTATTTTCTCTTTTTCCTTCATTTTCATGAGGTTTGTATTATTAGGACTTTGTAACAGTTTCATGGGGTCTTTCCTTTGAACCCCGCACATAAGATGAATAAAGGATCTGGTTTTGCTTTATGAATCAGCCTCTCTAATAGGTCTTCTGGCTTTGGAAATATCCCCAGCATTCAGAAAACTATCAGACAAATCTTCATCAGCAGTTTAGCTGCAGCACACAGCTTTGAAATTCGAAAGATCTTTCTATTCCGCTATTATGCATCTTGAAGGGATGTGTTATCTCACTGTCAGGGGATTTGGAAGGGGAGGGTGAAGCACTTACAAGAACTAGAACCACAAAATATTTTTATGACTGAATACCATGTTTTTAATGAAAATTGTCAGCTCCTCAGAGTTCAAGGTTGTTTTGTTTTGCTGTTGCTGTTCTTGGGACATTATCTGTCTGTAGTGATCCATCTGCTGCTTAAGACTTTCATAGAAATAGCTGCTGTCAGGTTTTCTGCTTCCTGGACTTGTACCCATTAACTGGCTCATCCCCAAAAGTTTGGCTTTTCTTTGACCCATCTCCTGACTGTCCTGGGGGCACGTCAGGCAATTCCTGCAGCCCAGGGGGGATTCTCAGGCCCTATGACTTCTGTGGCATCAGGATTTCCAGTCTTGTTACCTGTTCTCCTGCCTTTGTGCCCCATTTTCTTTGTTATTAAACTAAACGGCATTTATTAATTCCTTGCAACGGTGAAACTCCCCTCTCTTTCCAGCATGACAATAACGATTATTGTTAAGAGGGAACTGAGAAGCATAAACTTGAACTTTGATTATGTTTGTTTTAATTAACAGATACACACCATGAGTCAATACACAGAGAAGTTCTTGCAGCACAATATGCAGAATATTTAGTTACGGTCGTGCCTTAAATGTCCAAAAAGGTGTCTGTTCAGACCCCTGCTGTGTCCTGCTATGCAGTAGCATACATAACCTGGCTAAGGGTTTGGGACGTTCATCTCTTGCAAGTCCATGGGTTCTGCTTCCTGCAGTGAAACCCCGGCAGGTATGGACTCTACAACCCCAAAAGTAGACTCTAAAGTGAGTTACTGCTGCCAGTAGTCAACGCTTGCACTTAGAGGGGGGTACCACTCCTGTGACAGGACTGTCAGAAAGGATTTCCAGAGTGGTCCCTGTCTGCTCCTGTGCCAGGCCTGGTAGCTTCAGCTCCTCTCCTCTGCAGTCAGGTTTGCCCCAGGTCAGCCGGTGCACTGACTTGGCGATGTCTCAGGTGCGTGTCCCGTTCTGCTGATAGCTACTGGGGCCATCACGAGAAGCAAACCGCAAGAAGTTACTGATTTAGTCTCACAGTCATTTACAGTCTCTTTTTGGCCTCAGGCAGCCAAGTGCTAGTGAGCTCTTCCCTGCTGCAAATTACCTCGAGCAGAACAAGTTGGCTTGCTTGGAAATAAAAATCTGTTAGTCATAAGCAGCTAGCTGAAGAAATGTTGAATGCAGCTACTAACCCGTGCCTGTGTTAGCAAGCATGTGAGTGTCAAATAGCCAGCATGGGCTAAAAGTCATTGATTTTGAAATAAAACTGATTCAGAAGGTTAAGGCCAGATATCCTCTTGCCACTGCCAAAACCAGCAGCTACCAAAATGGAAATCAAGAAAGATGTGTCCCAGGAGCTCTTGTGTTTACAAGTTACAGCTATATTTTAAATTGAGGGCAACAGGGATCAGTTGCCTATTTAGAAATGTTTGTGCCTTTTAACTATCAGCAGTTTCTGTGCTAAATGAGAAAGATACAATTACAAGCGCTCATGAAGCAGTTTTTCTCTTGATGGCATATTTAGATACATACAAATGAGAGGTAGCCTACAGCGTTCCAACATCTCAGAATCCTTTACATAAACAATCCCAAAATTGTCCTGCAAAGCAATATCTATCTACCTTACTGACAGATTCAAAACAAATTGTGCTATATGAGGTTCAATTTTTTTTAATAGACTAAAAAAATTTGCACAGCTATGCAGATGTTGAGGCCATTTGGCTTACTGTAATCAAATATGGTGAAGAAGCTCTAAGTGCATTTCAAGTTTATAGCATGTCAGTTCAGCTGGCTTGACTATTTTTTTCTATAGCAAGTCTGTTGGAAAATGCATTCACTAGAGCAAAATGGTGCTGCTGCTAATATTAATAATAATGCTTAGCACTTCAATTGCATTTCATATTTTCAAATGCTGTACAAATGCTAATTAATTAGGCTGCGACACTGAATGCCAAATAGAGAAAAAGCCTCGTGTCACTGCTTGTAGAACAAGTTATCTTGATTATTGCACTTTTAATATTTTCCTTGAGAAAGCACTGGTAATCCAAGGAACAGTTCAACTGCACAAAGCACAGCAAGGGCAGGGGGGTGGGGGGTGCAGCTGCCACAAAGAACCAAAGATGTGCTGATCCCAAAGCCATGATAAGCTCTTGTGATTTTTAGTGTTTGGAATCAAAGAAGGTGTCTTTATTCCAGGATTAGGCTTTTAGTTAAGTGACAGAAGTGGAACAATTGTTTTCCCATTCTGTGCAAAATCGGAGTTTGGTGTTTTTCTAATTCCACCACCTTTGCAAGCTGTTCATCCTTTCTCTAATGTAAAAAACCTCACACACCATCCCCAAACGCTTCTTCAACGCCCTGCCATTAGAAAAACACAAACCACTTCACAACTGCTGTCAGGGATCACTACACAACCACCTTGTAATTTTTTTGGCCTATAAAACAAGCCCTTTTTGCAACAAGAGCGAGTGGCTGAGACCACCATCGGGCCACAGGATCCCAGAGAAAGGGTGGCTCAGCTGATAGCTGGAGGCTGGCCAGGGCAGGGCAGGAGGAGAGGGAACTGGATCTGCCAAATCCCCTTCATGCTTCTCTGGAGATGTCACGTTAGCTGAACGGGGAAGGCTGTACCAGGAGAACATATACACCAGGACCACAAGTTGAAAGATAAAGAAACTTTTCATCTCCAGCCCTTTTGCAGGGGTCAGTAGTGCCATTTGCTGGTTCGTATAAAATTATCTTCTGAGGCTCTGCACAGCCAATATTTGCTAAATGTAGTGCTGGTCCTGTGGTTTGTGTTTCATCAGCACTGCAACACCTCAAAAAAAGCCAAAAGCAAAACCCCTGTTCTTCTTCGGAAGACATCCCACACCGACAGTTTGAAGTCTGGAAGATGTCCTCGTACCGGAGCCACTTCTCTGTGAGCTGAGCTGAGCTACATTTGGTGTAGGGGAGTTTGCTTTTTCCTGGAAGTGATCATTCGGTTTCAGAGAAAATCAAATGGGAATTACAGTTAAGTAATACCCTGGGCTGTGCACTGGTAGCATTAATTTTATATTAAGTGGCACAGAGACATGAGTCATCCCCAGGTGGATGGTCTGCTGCCCCAGCTCAGGGTCCTCTCCCCTGAGAGCACCGTCACCCACTGGTGCTGCCGCAGCTCCTCGATCGTTGCCCGCCTGTGACCTGCCCTGGTCCTTCCTCTGATACAGCTCCCCGCTGCCAGTCACTATTGGAGATACAGCTTCAAGGAGCAGGCAGCACGGTGTTACACCTCCTCAGGAGCAAGGACATGAGAGACTCAGTCTCTCTTAGTCTCTGTCTTACTTGTTATTTCTTTTTTTTAGTCTTCTATACTGACCAACTTTGTCAATAGCTGTTTTGCTCATATTTTTCAGTTTTCTTAGAAATTGTTTTCTTCTGAAGAACACAAGAGACTTCGTACAAGTGAGCTATGAGTTAGCTGGGAGACAAGCAAATCAGGTCCAGCATCTCCTGGGCGTCAGCAAGTGCCGAAGCATTCCCTGGAGCCCAAACTGCAGTTCTGTGCGTTTCACTAGAGAGAGTTATCTTCAGATGCAAACAGGCTTCTAGATCATCAATAAACCACATCAGAGGCAAAATTGGCCTGACTTAAAATAAATCAGGAAGCTGCTCTCAAAGATGATCTACTGGTAATCTGTCTGTATAAAAGAGCATCCTGAGATGGTTTCATAGGCAATTTTTTCCCAGTCTCCTATGCTTTATTATCCTTACACACATCCACACCATTGGGAGATCGTGGGAAGGGATACCATACCATGTTGTGGGAAAGAACCATGATATTTAGAGAAACTTATTCACATTTGAAAGGGACTTTACAAACTCCTGTAACCAATACAGAGAGAGAAATAGAAGTAAAATAGCAGTCCTTCTTTTTCCTTCTCTTCCAGAGTTAATGGAAGATTTGTTATTGCTTTTGAAAGGAACAGGCTTTTATCCTGAAAATGCTGCTACACCATGTTGCTGTTTCAAAAAGACAGAAATAGGCTACTGTTTTAGAATCAGCAGTTCAGGAATTTTCTTTGCCTGTACCGATTTTTTTTTTTTCAATTGCTTACTATAATTATGATGATGAAACAGCAGCTAATTGTTGGTCTGACTACCAGGCCTTTGTTAAACAATTAATCTTTGGTTTGATGAAAGCCGTGTGCCTCGAGTCCTATTTTCAAATTGCCTCTTGAAATTGTCTTGGTTTTCTTTATAATACCAAGAAATCACTCTTATTATATTTTTGTGTAATTTGCATATGAGCACCTTCTTTCCTCTCTTGAAATACAAATGCAAGGTGCTTCCATAACTTTGTTGATGGTATTTTATGATGATCATTTTTCATATAATACTTCTCAAAAAATGTATACCTTGATACACTGATTTTTCCAGACCTCCATTTTGAGAGGGAGGAGAGTAAGTGGTAAAATCGGTGGAATTACTTTTTCTGAATAAATTATCCAGCCAATATATTTCATTTTGTGGTTGGCAGATCATTTTGAAACTGACTGTGGTTTCTGTACTGGTATGATTTGCTCATATGTAATCCCCTAAAATAACTGGCCCCACAGCTCAGACTGCAAGGAATTTGGTCACCTCCTGATTTATATTGAGCCGCAGACTAACGCGCAGAGTGGGATTGTCCACTGCAGTCTCAGGAATTGCTCTTATTTAGCAGATCACTCAGCTGAAGGCATGCAAATAGGTGAACAGCAATGCTCGCAATCAGTGGATTATCTCTGCAAGAGTGATGGTGCTCTCTCCAAGCACCAGAATATTGAGGAGCCCATGTACCAAATGTTTAAAACTAAAAACCAAGGGACACATGCAATGGCACGTAACTAGCAGCACTGTTTAATTTCCATATTATTTTGAAAATACCATGTTAGTAGTTTTTAAACCTGTGGTGATGGACACCACAGCCTGTTGTTGACCCCCAGAGAGTAGTGGGTTTGGAGGGTTCACTGCACCTTTAAGCTGCTCACTGCACCCTGGCAACCAATTCCCTCCATGGCAGGGGCGAAAACGCTCCCAACCCAAAAGCTAATTGAAAAGTTATGAAAGATATTACAGAACTCCCCAACTCTATAGAGGGATGGGTGGTTGAGTGCTAATCAATTTAGAATATATTTCTTCTGGGACCAGCGCTTACTGGCAAGTAATTATTCTTTAAAAGATATACATCGTAATGGATTCTGCTTCCCAAGAACAAAGGCTCAAATGATATCTCCAAGAACAATACAGACCAAAATGGGCATCACGTTTTCCCAGTGAAGATGAATATACTTTGATTATATTAATACTGCTGGACCAATTAGGTGGAGCTGCTCATTTGCAATTAGGATTGCTAAGCACTAACTCTATTAACTCTTCCAGGCAGTAGCTTTACATCAGCTCTCGTATGCCAGAACCATTTATTTACACGCTTGTAATGGACAGCTGTAAGGTACCTTTGCTCTCCCAGAAACCCCATTCATGTTGGTGCTCGGATCTCGTAGCACTCTCATCAAGCATTAAAATTACTCAATTTTTTTATTGCTCGGTGCAGAGTGAAGGAGTCTACATGTAAATAAGAGTCAGAGTCAGCTGTGTTTGTTTACTTATTAGAAAAGGGCTGGTCTGGCTTTAATGAATGATGTGGCATCTATATCTTCATGCTGAATCTGCTACAGGATTTGCTTTTCTGTAGCATTTAGGAAAAAGCAAATTAGTGCCTGTTGTAGCATTGTATATCCTGTTGCTAAAAATATATCACTTGGTTTATATATTTCTTCTATGTATATACTCATAAATATAGATCTTATCTATCCCGCAGATACATGCACAGGCATGCAGACTTTGCATTTTATATTCTCTATTGTAGCTCAATAGATAATGGATTACCTTTGTGTCCCCTCCAGCCATTCGCTCTCCTCCCGTGCCTCTCTGCTTCCCTCTGCCCAGTTACAATTTGGGTTAACTCTTATTTTACCTGAATTAAACTTGTGCTCCATATTCAGCATTCTGAACTCTAAGTTACTTAAAAATATTTGCAAATCTTTTCTGCACTGAAGCTACATACAAAAATCTTTTTTTCTAGAGTCAGATCTACTCTCACTTATTACAGAATATAGCCAACGCATCTGCACTGAAGATGTACAATGGGAAAAGCAAAACCAAAATCTCACTCATACAATATAAATGACTTTTATGTCTGAAGAAGTAATTATCTAGTGTCATAAGAAAAGCAATAATAATTTCCTAATGCTTCTTCGAAGTGACATGGGAAGCATCAGACAGTCTGAATCTGTTCTGTAAAGTACCGGAGCTGTTAATGAAGACTCAAACTGAATTAGTGGACATACCAATGCAATCACGTCAAACAGAAGCAACAGATATGCCAGATTCTGATTACAAATGCTGTTTTGTGGCACGTTCTCTTATGTGAAAGCAAAAATAACCATATTCTCTAGTCCCTTTTCAGTCATTTTTATGAATGTTGCATTTTGTTCTTTTTCCCCACTGTACAAGCCAGGTGTTCCTTTTTGCTGCAAAACAACAATACATCATTTAAGTGAAGTTCATTTTTTGAAGCTCAGCGGGTTGAGGCTTTCTCCATTTCCTTGGCCGTATCCAATCAGGTAGCGGAGGCACTGGCATGTGTCATAAATTTTGCTGCGAATATGGGCCAGCTGAAACATATACCAATTCAGAGATCACATCTCCTCAGCATCCCACTAGGCAGGAAAGGAAATGAAATGTGTTTGCTGTGTTCTGCTGAAGCAAGAGGACAGAGCAGGAGACGAAAAAAATCTGAATTCTTAGCAGGAAAGAAAACCTCCCTCAAAAGAAAACTTTGAGAAAAATTAACCCCCAGAACACTGCCTGCGCTTTTCTCCAAGAGTATTTTCTCAAGCAGACTCTGAATCCGGCACGGCCCTGGCTTGCAACGATTCACTAAGGCTTTCCCTTTTATTGCCCCAGCAGTGAATGCCTTCGCTGCACTACACACAAGGCTGCTGTGAACTTGTTTTATGAGCGGTGCTTGGAAAACGGGTTGAGAATGAAAGCCATTTATAATTAAGGAGTGTTGTGATGAGTAAGAAAGTTTACTCTTCTGTCCACATAAAAGTGGCTTTTGTGGATAATCCATTTGCCCTCTGGGCTTCCAAACACTTAAAAGCAGCATGGCCCATCTCCAGCATTGTCTGGTGTCCCCATCCTAGTGGTGTGTTCAAGAGGAATGGCATGCGCTCTCGTCCAGTCCCCAAAACAACCATACCTGGTTCTGGAGTAAGATGCTGTCAGGAAAAGTTGTACTTATCAACGTGCTGACCCCACTGCCTTACGTGTGTCCTACCAATGCTCCTTCTCTTCTCTACAGGTGTTTTGTGGGGTTGCTAGAGTTACTTGTCATGTTCATGGAATATTTTTCTTTTTTTTAAGTTTGAAACATTAATCATTTTCCTAGCAGAGCCATCCAGTCTGCCGAGGTCACAAGGCTTTATCCATTTACTGGATGCTACAGCAGGCTGAAGGTCAAATTCCTGAATTAAATAAAAAAAATAAATCCACAGAGGATAAAGAAGTGTTTTGTCTTGCAGGCCATCTGGGTTTGTTGATTCAGCCCTTTCCCCACTCTAGGATGGCTACATGGCATGCCCACTCTTGGAGCCAGAATTTGTCACATGTGGAGTAAGATATGCATCAAATTTGGAGCTTTTGGTCGTCCTGAGAAAGTCAGTCCTGACTTGTTTGACCTCAGACTGCGGGCTGTCATGTCATTCTGCAGTGATTTCTGGTTTCTGTGTTACCCCATTTTTCCCTGACTGGTCTCTCTCCATGTCAGGAAGCAGAGGTCGGGGTAAAGCAGCATGTCTAAAGGACAGTTTCTTCTTACTGTTGGGCATAAAATGTTCTCCCAAGACTACTCTCTGGTCTCTAACACAGGGGAGCGAGCAGTTTGACCCCTGAATGCTCTAAGCAAATATAGGCACTAAAAAATCCCTTGAAATCACTATGGGATGCGGGGGAGTCGGGGGGAGGTGGAGCGGGGTGAGGTGGTCCCTATGTATTTATTTCAAGGAGTTTCCGTGACTGAATGAACTTTATGCAAAAAATTACGTGCTCTCATGTAGTATGGAGCAAAAGCGGGACGGGGGGGGGGAGTGAAAAACAGTTTAATTATGCTTGGTCACTCTCTGGATTACTTACTTTTGTCTGTTTGCTTCAGGGTTTTTCTCTTAACTTTGCATCAAGGATATGTATTGACTTTGCTGAATTATTGAAGGTAGTTGCAAATGATGCATGAAATGAAAAATCCTTCTTCACCCCTTGCACAGACTGCCAACAGACAATTCTGTGCAATCACTGCTGAGCTGCACCATGAGATCAGGTATACCTAGATACCCACAAAAATTGTTGGATCTAACAGTAATGGGAGTTTCTGTTCTTGATATTTCTCTTACTCCTTTCACCTGTCGGTTTCGGAAGTGCGACCTACTGCCAGGGCGGTTGCGATCACCAAACGCAGTTGCACCCTCTATAACCTTACATTGGGCATCTGGGACCCAACCAAAGAAAATAGGCAGCCTTCTGCTGTGCTTCTAGAAATCAGTCCCTTCAGCTTCTCTCAGATTTATAAGCGTACATGTGTATCTCTTTTCGTATTTATTAAGGGCAGGCTTGAAGCAGAATACATAAAGATTACCTAGAAACTGCTACAGTGCAATATACATCCGCACAATGAGAAAAGGGCTAATAAAGTCGAAGGATATGAACACCAAAGAAACAATTACTAAGTTATAACAGGAGGAAGAGGTGCGCATGGGAAGAAATCCTATACTATGCAAGTAAGGGGGAATGGGGCGATGAAGGAAGGGAGTACAAAGCAGACCAGATGGTAGAAGATTGGAATGTGAGTTTCTCAACATAAACCCCAAAGAAAATGTGGAGTGTACAAAAGTTGTGCCGCATCAGAAATAGGTCTAGCAACAGCACATATCAGGGTTGAGGCCTCTGGGTTGTCCAAATTTGTCCCTGGTCTAGAACAGGAATAAGCAACTCCCAGTCTCAGCCTCCCTGCACTCACCCAGCTGGTGTGACCAGACCAGGATGGGGGCAGAAGGGGAACAAAGCCAGGCACCCCTGCCTTTCAAGGCTTGCCACGGGCTCTAAGGAAGCAGGGAAGGCCACACCGTGTAACATATGGGTTTGCTTCTTTTTCTCTTTTTAAATATGCTCTACCTGTTAAAAGGATATCCGTTTTGAAATGCTACATTTCCACGTAGCTACAAAAAGAATGTCACACTGCATTTTGAATTGAGCCGTACACATGGCTGACAACCAGCTCTGGAATTACAAGATTTTTTTCAGCAACTTGCATGCTTCTTTTTTGAGTGGTGTCTATTTTAGCAAAGCATCCCTTCCTTAGAGCCCCTTCCCCAAAAAACCCACCATTATATTCGCTTGATATAATTTGAAAATCTTCTGAAAAGATGTATTATAAGAGTAAGTGATAACATTAGGGTTTGGAGTTAAATTGTGACTGTGCTGCACAGCTGCTAACACCAGCCTCTTCAAAATTTATGTCCTCATCTAGGTTTTTCAGGAAAATTCAATTTGAGGAAGTTGTGTTTATCAACTTCCTGGCTTGCTGTCAACAGCATGCTGCATTCTTTTTAATATGAGGTGCTAATTATGTTTTTCTCAGACTTCAATATAAATGAAATGTATTTGGCAGTTGCCAACAGCTTTGCAGAGTACGATAATGCCATCGTGCAAACTTTGAGGTTTTCTGAGCATGAGTTTATGCTTCTGAGTTGTGTAGCTTACAAGTATATTTCACACCGTGGACAAGAGGATCTGACCTGCAGAGGTCACTACCAGAGGGTCCTGCTTTGCAGATATTTTGGAGAACATAGAAACTGCCAGAAAGTGTAATAGCACTGAACATCAGAAACACCAGTTCTTTGTGAAGATGGAGCACAACAAAGCTGGTCTTTAGTGAAAATCTTGCAGCTTTAACAAAGAGCTTGAATCAGAATAAGAAAGAGTGCACCTGTGAAATTCCTTCTTGATCCATAAACTGAGAAGAATTAGGTAAGGGTAAGCCATTCAGGTAGGGTGGCTTCCTCTTGTTTCCAACAACAGACAATGATTTGTGTGCTACCAATCCCCACACCATGAAAATTAACACTTAGTCGTCAGTGAAGGGAAATCACAGAAAACTTTCTAAAACCAGTTTGAGCTCCAGAATCTCCTCTCCCACGTGCCTCCTCTGGGCAGAATGGGGAGGCACACAGCCCCAAAATCCCTCTTCCCTGTGCCACAGCTCTGGCAGTTATACACTGAGTAGATCCCACCAGGAGATCCTCTCAGACACCAGTTGCCCAAGTAACTCTTTGAGATCTTCAGTTATGAATTATTAAAGGAGTATTGAGCCTCTTCAGTTCCCAAAAGAAAAGAAAACAATTGCAGGACAGAGAAGAAGGAAATGGTAAAGGCTCAAATGCAGTTTGAATATTGCACAAGAGACGGAGGCAACCTATTTCCACAGCCCGTCACATTAGGGACAGAATCACATTAGTGCAGGACAATCCTGCCATTTCCTTTGACACTGACAGTCTCAATAGCGGTGTTTTGAAGCTAAATAACCTGTGGGCTGCTCCTCAGAAGAAAGGATGATGAGGTATCGATCGCATTTTAGTTAGCAAGAGGGAGAGTGAAAGGGTGCAGTCTATTTATGTCTGGTTACCACCATGGATGGAGCGAGACCCGGAAACCCTGGAAAACTTTTGTTTTGATCAGACGAGGTAATTTCACTGAAGTCTCAATAACCTTTGCAAATATGTCACTAATAACAAAACTGGAGGACAGGGCAGAGAGGTGATATAGGAAGCCATATTATTAGGTCTAGTTGGGATTAAGAGATTGTTGCCATTTTATTTTTATTTTTTAGTTTTCCTTTATGTTCTTAAAAATTGAATCTTAGTTCAGTTATATTGCACTTAAAAATTATGTTATTAAACAAAACTTGCTCTCAGTTTATTTATAGAAAATCTTGAAATGGGAGAGGCTTTTTAAGATTTTTGTACTCAAAGTCAAATTTTTAATAATCCATTTTGCAAAATAGGTTTTACATCTTCCATGCAGATACAGCTATAATCTTTCTCCCTATCACAATTAAAAGACAATTCCTTGACATTTCTGCCCTGTTTTTTTTCCTTTAGATTAAATATTTCTTTAGAAGAAATGCTGAAGCTTGTGCTTTTCCTTCTGCTCCTGCTGCATTATCATCCTCATTGCAGGACTGGTGTCATGTTTGTATTCAGCACGACTGCTTCGTGGCTCTGTTTCCTTCCAAAAGCCGTAATGTTTGCATCTTCCTGGCAAAAGCCACTCTAGGACCTGTGTGCGATGATGACAGGATCATTTACAATGTTCACCTCCCTTTGAACAGTGTCTTTGACTGATTCGCTCGTGCTTGTGCACTGTGGTTGCCCTCCTGAGGATGTACAGAAGTGGAGCTCCTCTGGGGACTCCTAAATGCTAGCCAGGCAACAAGGATAACATCTTTTTCCTTCCCCCAGGAGCCACTAACCATCCACAGGCATAGGAGATGAGCACATATTTCTTACGACTGCAAGGAAAGAAAGATAATTCAGATCCCCAAAGAGATTTGTGATATGAAAACATGTCCCTTCTCCCTACCCAAACTAAAGCAAATTGACTTCTCAAGTCAATTTGATTTAGGTCAGCATGCCAAGCTCTACAAGTGTTGCTGAGCCCTTAAGAGGGACAGATTCCTCAGAAATGAAGATATGTCCAATGTAAATGTGCCTGCTGGCACCCCACTGTCTGGTCCCTCATGATTTTAGGCCATTACATCACCTACTGCCATTTCCGTTGCTTCTCTTTGTCATACTGTCGTGGTTTAGGCCAAATCGGCTACTGGGGACCTGGAGGACCCCAGATGGGACCGACAGATGCTCTCCTCTACCCCTCTTCAGAGAGAGAGGCAGAGGAGGAAAAAGAGACTTACGAGTTTAGAAGGAACTAAACTACTTTGATGAAATATTAATAATAAAATAAAAAAGAAATAATGAAATATATACAAAACCGTATCAAGCTCCCGAGATGACAATCACGACACCGGCTGGCACTGGGGCAGTCCCAGGCTGGACTCAGTGACGGACGGGAACTGGATTCCGGATCTGCATTCAGGATCGGGATCTCAGGCAGACGAAAAGAGTCCTCCTCAGACGTCGGCCATTGCAGGAAGAGAGAGGTGACCTTTCGATCCCTCAGCCTTTATACTGAGCATGAGGCAGATGGGATGGAATACCCTCGTTGGTCAGTTTTGGGTCACCTGTCCTGTTCGCTCCTCCTTGCAGGTGGGACCCCACTATGCTTTTCCGCTTCCGACCCTCCAACGGGGCAAATAACAAAGTTGGTTGGCCTTGGTTGTTATAGCAATAAGTATAAGCAAGGTCCTCTCTGCATACCATGGCTGGGCATCAGCTATAAACATTGGTCTTATCACTCTGAGAGAGTGAACATTGTCTGCACAATATGCTGTTAATTTCAGTTGTTAGAGAGGCCCAGCTAAGAAGCGAAGTTACTGACCAAAATTGGTTCTGTTTTACCTCAAACCAGGACACATACCACAGTAACATATACTTTTCCTCATGCTTTTTCTAAGACCGTATTTATGATTTATCCAGAGGAATAATATTTTCTGCAGTTGAAACAGGAAAAGTCTCTCCCAGTCTCTCCTCCACCACACTGGCTGCACAGTTACTCTTGGTGCTCCTCAGCATGCCCCAAAGCCAGCCCTGAGTCCAGTCACAGACCAAGCACTTGGGATCTGGTCAGTGCCAGCTCTCCGTTTTTTTGTAGGTGGATGAGGTGAGGTCCTTGGCTGGTGCAGCTGCACTGGGGACAACTGCAGTGACCTTCCTGCTAGCACTGCTAAGTGTCCTCACGGGTACCTTGCCATGGTAGAAATGCTTTGGGAAAGCTGCTCTCAAGGGCATAATGTAAGACAGAGTCCAAAGATATGAGGCCCCATGGGAAACTGCTTGCTCAGTGTATATTTGAATTCACAGAATAAATGGAACACTTCTCTTCTGCAGGAGAAATACATTTTTTCATAAAAAACATATACCTTCATTCATGAAACCTTAAAAACAGCCTTTTGGGGGTAATTTGCTGCTATTTATAGATTTCAAAATATTAAACCAGCCCTGCGGAGTAGGAAGGTTGTCTCCACAATGACATGGAGATGGAAATTTTTTTTCAGCTAGGGAAAGCCAGGTGTTTCAGCCAGTGGATGTTTGGGGTAATCCTCCACAGAGACATCTGAAGGCACTGAAGAGTCTATCCCAGGTGCTTTCTGCGTGCTTAACAGTATGCACATAAATAACAGAGCCAAGAAAGAAAAGATAGCCCGACTGTCAAACCAACACTAAAGGAGAAGACAAACGAGTGATGAACCTTGCAGGCCTCGGAAAGGGTGAGGGAGGAATGCCAGCAGCAGGGAGGCTTGTGCTGTGAGTCGCTCTGCCCGGCGCGGGGCTGGGCGCCGCTTGCGCCACACGCCCAAGGAGCCCACTCTGATGTTTTCCCTCAGTTTAAAATTTGCTTATATGGTCTTTATGTGCAGAAATTTTGGCACAGCTGCACTCCACCCCTGCCAAAATGTGTGCCTTGTTCATCCTCTTGTTCTTCTCAGCATAATAATCGTAATTTAATTTTGCATAACTAAAAAAATCCCAAACCCCTCAGGCTTTAAATACCCTGATTTTTCTTTTTTTTTTTTGAATGAACATCCTAGTGTAAAATACATTCCACTTTTACCATTGTATTTATACACTTGAAATCACTTACCATTTCTTTCTGTAAAGATCAATTTAATCTCATCTCAGGAAAAATAGTTAATTCATTTTAGTTAATTCAGTCCTCTTCTGAGTTTAATTTTCTACATGAGATTTTCCCCCTTATTCATGTGTTTCTTACAGCCACTGCATAAAAGTTATAGTTCAACACTGTTTCAAAGTTATAACTCACAGTGATGTAAAAAACAAAATGGAGAGAAACTTGTGAGCAGCACTTATTTTAACTCAATGTATGTTTTTGTTCTAAATGTCAAAAGTGCAGCAGAACCCCTGTCATTTCTGTTCATGACATGAGAAATATTAATAAACCAAATAAAGTAGAACACAGTGGAAAATGTGAATTCTAAAAAAATCAAAATGAAAAGCCAAAACTCACCCCCTGAAAATGAAAGGAAAGAATCCTGAATTTTTTATCAGACCTGTATTTGGTCTGTATTTTTGAATGTATTTGTCATGCCGTATACACACAAAGCACAATCATAAATCAGATGATTTTTATTATTTTTTCAGATTAAGGTAAGAAACAAACAAAAAAGAAGACATAAACAGCTCATTTTTTTCTTTATTACCGTGTAGTTGTTGACTTTGATGGAGTGACTTCAAAGACTTTACGTTTCTTCCAGCATGAGAGTAAAATCAGACTCAAATTCTTCATATACAAAAGAGTTCTGTTTGACTCAGACAGACTTTTTCCATCCTGAGCTTTCTTTACTGTGTAGAAGGAAACCTCAAGTCTCTCCTCCTAAAACTTGTAATGAAATTGAATTTTGTTACATTTTGGTGATAAATGTGCAGTCTCATAGAGGTCGAAGGGTGGAAACTCAGTAGGAAGTTTGAAGTGAGAAAATCAATCAGTCAATCATAGAAAATCCTCTTACAAATGAAAAATTAAGAATTTGGTCTCAGATTCAAGTATTTTTTTTTAAAGAATCTCTAAGTGAAAAAACTGCCTCAGTCCCAGTAGTTGGGCTCAGGATTCAGAGTGTGACCTGTCTGTTCCCAGAAGTCCTCACTGTGTAAATTTTGCTTCGCAGCCGTAACCACTCAATCACGCAATTCACTATTTTGCAGATTAAAATGCTTCTGCTGAGATGCCCATCTTCTTTTCTGAGAAGTCATTTTGTTTCCTTTCAAAAGCAGAACACTGGGGCTTTGCTGTTGTGAGTGTCGTAGGATTTTTCTGGGTTTTTTTCCAATAAGGAAAGACAAACTGCATCAGTCTGCATTCTAGTTAAGTCTGATCACTTCTTAAAGTAACTTAGTGTTTAAACTTTAATTTAATTAGTAGTACAGAGAAAAGAGGTATGACACCATAGTTTTAACCACAGTTTCTATGATCTATATGTTTAAAGAGAGACGAATGTTCTTAAAGGAAATTTGTTATTTTGCAGGGAACAATTTCTACAAATCTGTCTTTTTTCAGGCAATAATAAAAGAAAAAAAGATTTTTCAGCATTAAGGTAGGTTAACTGTGTATTTAATTCTGTGTTTTGAAGACTAGCATGGTACCTGTATAAACTGTAGTTCTATGTATAAGCATTGCAGGGGGTGGTGGAAAGTAAGCTTCAGCTAATTATATTAGTATCACTGTGTAAAACAGTTACTAAATTGAAATATTATAAACAAGAATGGGGCATCTTAGTACTCAGGCTTTGAATTAATATTTGACGCTCTTTGAAGTCAATAACAAAAATTTCCTGTTGGGCTAAGTATGTCACTGTTTTTGTTTTTTGTTTTGCTTGGTGAGGGGAGGCAGGCTCTGAGCAGGTAGAATAGGGAGGAAAATATATGTCAAGCACCTGAGAAAATTCTCTTCTTTGCATGATCTTATAGAAAAAGGCAGACTTCCAAGTGGGGAGATGGTGACTTCTTTACAGCACTCTATTTCTGCGATTGCAAAAAAGAGACAGGTTCTTGTATAAAGAGTGAATGTGGATCGTGGGACAGCAGAAAGGAAAATAGTCTGTGGGACATACAGACGGTGCCAGGAAGACGCTGCTTGTTTCCAATCCAATCCATCCAATTTTAACTTCCAAATTTTCGTATACTAGCCTGGCTCCTTCAGATCTAGTGCCGAATCTGAGGTTTCAGAAAGTCGTGTAGCACCAATGAATGACACTTGTTCACTGAGAAAGACTGTCACTTGAACGTGCTGACAGGTCTTTATAAATTGCAGTGGTGGGTTGGCAGAGCGATCCATAGGAAAATTAAGACTTTTTATTTTTAGGAAGGTGGAAGAACAACTTGCGAAGAGACAAAACCTGAAGCAAACAGAAGTGGGCTGGAAGAATTTAGGAGATAAACAAGCCATGCAGGACAAGTGGATAAAATAAAAAGCTACATGGATAAAATTAGAAAACTAGAGTGAAATTTCTGACTCAGGTGTGAATCCTGAAGTCTGTGATTCAAACTTTGGCTTATTTATCCAGAACAACCAAGAAAGAAGAAAAGGACTAAATCAGTTTGCCAAAGGAAGGAAAAATCAAACTTCTGTCATGCCAAACTGTTCAAATCTCAATATATTTGGGTTTCTGAAGCGTTCTGGCAGGCAAAGTGTGACTGGGACACATTGCTGCTGACTCCATGGCTGGACCTTATCAGCTCTCCCTTATCAGAGATGTGGCTGGGAATGGCCAGGCATCAGGAGGCAATGGGAGAGAAGCTGGGTTACAGGGCATCGAGGAATCTTTCTCTAGGAAACACCACCCTGCAACAGGTCTAGATGTAGCCAGCCAGGTCCCAGAGTGGTTATTTTTTCTGGTTTGTCTTCTTTCAACATTGTGACGGGGGAGGGCAAAGTACAAAGACACCAAAATAATGTACAAGTGAGTCAGAAAAGAAAGAATTGAAAAGGACTAAAATACCTTATGGAAACAAGAAGATGTGTCAACTTAAACATGGCACCAAATGGCCCTTCCTTTCACCCCCAAATAGTGGCTGTCCTACATTTCTCTCTGATACAGCCTTGTCCTGGCACCTTGGCTTGTCAGGAGCACCCAGTCCCGTGAGAGGTTTCCCACATGTGTGCCCAGAGTAGGAGCTGCTGTTCTCAGTCTTCTGTAAAGATTACTATAATTGTGGTGTCTTTGGACTGTAAAAGGATCATTAGCTCCCCACTGTTCTTAAATGTTCGTCGGTCTCCTTTTCACTTCAATTGATTTTCTAAACACAGGTTCCCCTGCAACTGGAGCATTCGTGTCTCTGAGGAGCCTGGATACACAGTTTTGCCTTCTGTCACCAGGCAAAGGCAAAAGGAAATGCTTGTTCAGGGAGAACTGCTGGAGGAGAGGTGACTACGGTGTTTACTTGTTTTGTGTAAGTACTCATTTTTAATTCTGTCAAACCAATTGGAACGAGAATGGTGTCACTTTTTTCCCTGCATTTCTTGCAGATGCAAAGTGTCCATTGCACTGCTGAGTCCACATGCATCTTTAACTTTCTCATTACTCCTTACCAGAGTTCTTGTTAGGCATTCACATCAAAAGTGTATCAGACAGCTTAAAGATACTTGAGGATTTTCTGCATTTTTCCTTGTTTTTTCTTGTCCCCTTTCTTCCATTTCACCTTTCCAAATACAGCTCACTGATACCTACCCATCAATAGCTTCTGTCCTGCTACAGAAAAAAAAAATGATTCCATGAAAAAATAATAAAAAAGAAAAAGATGGGTTTACAACTTTTCAAAGACAGAGAGAAACACAAGAAACACATAAAAGCATAAAAGTTAGCAGTTTGGGGGTGGGTGGAGCAGGAGGTTTCAGTCTGAGGTCTTACTGATCTTGGGAAAAAGTCATTCGGGAAGAAGGATGCCTTAATAGAAAAATCAGAACCAATAAAACTGGGAAGTGTGTGTTTTCAAATGTATCCATTTATACAGGATTTGACCCAAGAATCCTGAGATACATCTGCTCTTTTTCACACTCATACTTTCTGATCTTCTACCTATGGAAACCGCCAGACCTCATTTGCCACATAAAGAGAAAACTTTGACTTCCCTAATAATTAATATCAGTTTGTGAAGAGACTATTTTTATTTTTTGTTTGATCACACGGTGTTCAGCCTCAATGGGAGATGTTGCCAGCCACCCTTCTTATTTCCCTGGACTCATTACCCTTGCTTGTAAAGTCAGGAAGATGTCCAGAAGACTTCTTGCCAATACGGTAGGGAAGATGAGTATTTGGATAAACCATGCCAGCTCAGCATCAGTAAGACAGCCAAGAACGGTATCAGAGAAGACAAGCTGACATCGATAAATTGGGCAGGAGCAGGTTTTACATTTTAAGTATGGTAAATAAACATATAGAAAGGTTAAAGGTTGGGAAATAAAACCTTATATAATAATAATACAATTTCTTCCTTGAAATGTTTTGTGCACTATTCTTTCTAGGGTATTTACTAAGTTTAAAACATCATGAAAAGGGAAAATACCCTTGAAATCAGTATTTAAATTTTCTGGTTTTTCTTTATTATCTTTTTATTTATTGTAACTATATTTTTAACAGCATTATTGATTTTAACTTGTAAGCCTCAATGCTTACTTTTGACAGACAAATAAACTAAAACCAAACCTAAAATAGCCTATTATGTCTGAGAGGATTTTCTCCTGTTAATTGAAAATAAACTGTAACTAAGCTAAATTACTTGAATGTTTTTAATCTTTCTTTGCTACACTAAGGCTACTAGTGGGTGCAAACATCGACACATTTCTAAATATAAATAATAAGCTATTTATTGTTTTGGCTTTGGTAAATGCTGAGAAGGGCATTGACCTGTATTACCAGTAAGAGTATGAGCATTGCAAACTCCCAGGCATTCTTGCTAAAATATAACTTCT
This sequence comes from Charadrius vociferus, assembly GCF_000708025.1. Classification (NCBI taxonomy): domain Eukaryota; kingdom Metazoa; phylum Chordata; class Aves; order Charadriiformes; family Charadriidae; genus Charadrius; species Charadrius vociferus. The sequence goes on from NW_009649570.1 coordinate 3,532,378, forward strand.
CAAAGCTTACATTTGTTAGTAGCTGAGGGAATTGTTAAAGAAACTACTTGTAAGAAAGCTGATTGCCTCCATCATTAATGTAGAGAGAATTTAATCTTCAGAAAATTGAACTAGCTTGCAAACAGACAAATGAAGAGGCTATTTTAAGGATCAAGCAGCAGGATAGACTGGATCTCCTGTCTTGAGGGAAAATTACAGTAGCTACAGCTCCCCGTGGCATGAAAACCTTGCTAATCCTCCAGGCATGCGCTCCCTATATCATCAAGCATATCTTACTTGCAGCACTCTGAGGCCGGACTTGGAGATAATGTATGTGGGAGCAACACACGTAGGAGAGCGGAAGGAGAAAATTGCCCTGCATCCTAGGGAAACTCTCAGCACAGAGTAGGCAAAAAACAAGGTCTTTCAGAGGAGAAAAGGTGTGTGTGGCAGATAGACAGTGGTGAAATCTTCCCTCGGGAACAGAAGCGTTGGCATCGGTGTCCTGCAGAAGCTGGTTTGCTGGCCAGAGATGAGGAGAGCTGGGGAGGAACACAGTTCTCCACTGCATCTCAGTAAGGAAGGACATACATGTCCAGTGAGCCACGCATTAACAAAATCATAAGGCACTTACACAGAGAGAGGCAGAGGCTAAACTTTTAAATATTCTCTTAGAAAAAAAAATATTCATCTCTCAGACTCATTATTTTCGCTGGCAGGCAGTACCCCCTGTCTCGTGCTTCACAGCCCCTTGTTAACTTTCCCTATTCCATCCTTTAGGTACAGGTGCTGTTTCACCCCACTGCCACAATTAAAATTACCTAGACATACGTGGTACAAAGGTGGTTTTTGCTCAGACCCTCAAAGCGTGGACATCAAGACCTTGATCCCCAGCCCACTGACATCAATAGGAGTCTTTCCATTCGTCTCGATGGAGTCTGTGCCAGGCCAAGGAGGGATACAGATGAGAGAAGGCAATTTGGCCATCTCATTTTCCTTTCATCAAGCGCTTTACACAACCAAACTGTTTTTAATGTAACTTCTGCTCCTGAGTTGGAGATTTTTGTCTGCGTGACAGGAATTTCCTTTAATAACTACAGAGGGTTGCGTGCAATTCCAGGACAGGTCTGCAAAGCACAGTGAAGAACTTGAATCACGTTGGACATGTCCAAGGTAATGAACATTTTTATTATTTTTTTTTCTTCATTTGGCAGCTGAACTGGAGGGAGAGAAGTAAAACCAGTTTGGAGCAGAGCAAGTGGACAATGAAGGCAAATGAAATGTTAGCATGGTGGCTCAGCTCCAAGCAGCATCCCTGTGCCCTGGCACACAACAACGCAGCCAGAGCGGTGGCAGGAGACCAGGGGCTGAGGGCCAATGTTCAGGTGGCAGCTAAAGCATCTGTGGAGACAAAGGCGGCTGCAGCATGAGGAAACGAGCATCATTTTGGTGGCCTGGGTGGGTGGGAGGACGGAAGCCAGCTTTCAGCCCCAGGTCTAGGATGGGACGTGTAGAAATGGCTGCACTCACCACAACTGCCTCATCCCCAGCCTTCCTTTGGGTGCCAAGAAAAAAGGGACTGTCATGGCAGAAAGAGAAGTTTGCAGGACTAGAGACTTTAGGTAAGGGCGTAGATATGAGTTTCTAAAGTGACTGTAGAGTTTTCACTTAGAAAAAGAGTAATATTAAAAAAAAAAATAATCTCCTTAAATATTGAACTACCTTTCAGAATAATGGATTGTTACTTTCTCCTTTAAGACAGGTGCCAAAAAATGGTACCTGGGGTGTACCTCTTGAGCTATGAGCTTTCTTAGGAGGAAATACGCTGAGTGACAGGTAAGACCAAAAATAACGTTTTGCCTCTTATTCTTCCTTTAACGTGATGTGGGCATGGCAAAGGCTGGAAACTCAGGTGAAAGGCTCACATTAAGTCAACTTTCTGCCTTCTCCCAGTAGCACCTCAGATGTCTTAATATTTGGAGTGTCATTTAGAGGTCAACTTTATTTTGACAAGGCCATGTCCCTGGGATGCTCAGGATCACGGTCAGCCTCTAACAGCTCGAAGCATTGTCAGAGAAGTGCGCGGGTGAGGTTTCTGAGTGACAGCCAGAGAGCCATCTGGTCCTGAGTTTGAGCTTCAGCATGAGTGGAATGGAGAAAGAAGGCAATGCCCCCTCCTCACACACCAGCCTGGCCAAAATCTTGGGAGAACTCTCCAGAGATAAAAATTTAGATATTATTTTTTTTCTGCACACATTAATTTCCCTTAGTACATCTTCTTTTCTAGAGTTGTAGATGCCCATTATCTGCAAAAAAATTGTCATAATTGTTGGAGTAGACCACAAGGTTTGGGGCATCGGACGTGGTTACACTATTCGCCACTTCCGTTCCTGAACTGTAAATGATTATAATCATCTACAGCGACTTTGGGGATATCAAATCATAACTTTTTAATAAACGTAAGCTGACAATGGTATGGATAATTTGCTACCATGTGAAGCAGCTCTAAAATTGGTGATATCAAGTGAGGCCTGGCTGAGGGAGGTTTGATGCTAAAGATGGAAACAGAAGTTAACTTTGACTTACCTGTGGTTTGCAGATTTTTGTCAGGGAAGCAATATATGTCAGGGAAGGGGGAACTTCCCTTGAGTTCTGTCCAGAAATTATGGACATGCCATCCCCAGGGACAAGCTCAGGGTGAAGACAGATTCTTCTGAAAAAAAGCATTAGAAAGAGACTTAACTGCTGATCTTTTAAACACTCAGACCGAGCAGATTTGGTGGCTTGGTGCTGAAACCAGATCACATACAGCTTGGCTTCTTAATTTATGGCTGATCAAAGTAACCATGGCCATGAGACTTATTCCATTTTACATCATGGCATGAACTTCTATCATTGAGATTCTTTTTTGAAATCACCATTTATCTATGCTAAAAATTTATACTAATTATATACAAATCTCATATTGTCAGTTCATAGAAATCATCCTATTTATCATAATGTAAAGCTATATTCTACTTACAGTGTGTGAAAAGCGTATTTTAAATATGGACTTATGTATTGTTCTTCCTTATTTGATAAAAAAAGCTTTTGATTGCCTTAGAAAGTAACTGAAATCAAGAAAAACAATGATTTTTCTTCACTTTTACAAGTCTAGGTCTCTGTTTTTCTGAGTCAGCTTAGTGTAATTGTGCATACAATCAAAATCTCCATGTATTCTTTTGAAAGCAATAGAACAGCCACTCATACGAGATGTAACAAGATAAGCAACGTGTCTTGGATGTACAGTCAAGATACCAATCACAAGTTAACTGTGTTTTTTTACTAAGTGTGCATGAGAACAAAAGTACGTACGTTTAACTCCTTCAGATTATTGCCTTGGTGGAGTTAAGAGCTAATTTACCCCACTGAGACTCCCACTGATTCTGCCAAAGTTCAGAAAATGTCTTTAAAAAAGCCTAGAGTCTAAGAGGAAAAAAAAAAAAAAAAAGAAGAAAATATAAAATTAATTTAGACAGAAATTAATAAACTGCAGTTAACTTTTTTTTTACGGCTTAACTTTCAAAAATTACCTTAATGTAGGTCTACTGTAGTTTGCATGTTCTGCCGTCAAAAATAACTTGGAAACTGATTGCCTAAATCTCCAGTACTTAACCCTGCTGCATGGCATATCTAACAGTAGAGGGTGCTACCCAGCCTAAAGACTGCTAAATAGGACACAGATTTGGGGGACCGGTGGAATATGCTTTACCATGCTCTTTTGCTCCTGAATCCCGTGAAATTCTGAATGTGTCCACACGGCTTATCAAGTACACCAGAAGCTAACAAAAAGATGTTATTATGTTCTCTCTTACATTCTCCACCCCAATAGTGGTAGCTTCTGGGTCGAGTTACTGTTGACAGAGCACCATTTATACCCTTTTGAGTGGAAAGCAATAACAGTACTTGACGGCACTTCAAATTTTAAAACTGATCTTTTTTCCAGAAGTCAGCATGGTGCCAAATCCAGTGTTTGTAAACTCTTTTTTTCTATCATAATAACTAAGCCATTTTAGCTTGTAGACCCAAGTAACTCATAATTACACCAGCTTCCATTGCTGATAGGCTGAAGCTAACGTTCAGTTTGGCATACAGGTTGTCACTAAACAAAATATCTGTTTAGCAAACCATCAGAATTTGTGGATGATGGGAAGCAGATGTATCATTAAGCACTAAATGGGAATATCATTTACACTAGGTGTCATGTTTCATTTTGATAAACTGCAAAAAAACCTGTGTGAAAGATGTAGCCCTGTGTATCCAATGCTGAAAGCAGTATTTTGAAAGGTAATGTTATTGATACTCTGCTAGGCGGGCAAATCCAAGATTTATTAGAAAGTATGATAAATGACTCGAGCATTACCATGAAAGATAATGAAATGCTATCTGATATATGAGATGGTATCCCATATAAAAAGCTCAGAGAAAAGAAGCTAGAAAACAGCAGCCTTCCTTACCCTAATGCTTTAAAATGATGGGGTTCCTGTTTTAAAGGCTTTTAAGCATGAGACTTCTCCTTCCTCCATAATAGTATGTAACCCTGACCTGGCACTTCTGGTATTTAAGCTCTTTGAAGTTATGAGCTAATTACTCACCACAACTGTAACACATACGATCTTCACTTTGTAGACAAGGGACATGGAGTGCAGGGACTTGTCTGGGACCAGCAAGTTGTCATCAGCTGTTTGTGGGCTTTGGGTTGCTATAGACCAATCTTCCTTCATAAGCACCGACTGTCCTGCTAACCGAAGAAAAAATGTTGCTGTCATTTTTCTTAGCCCGTAACGATCAAATACGTTTTAATGTAAATAAGAAGACACAGTGAAACATGCTTGGAATGATTCTGTTGTAGGGGGAAAAAATATCTTTCAATTTATCTATCATACTGCTGCCACTGTTACCTGAGTGCCAATTTACCATTTTTAATGCATGCATCTATTTCATCTTTTCCTCACTTTGAACATTCTTCCTCCTTTCTCCTTTCTTATCTTCCTATTTAATCTCCTAATCTGCATAGGATGTTCATCTTCTAAATTGCAAGTTAGTTGAGAGAAACTACATGGAAACAACACTCTTCTTGGGGCTGTTCTAATTCCTGTTTCCACAGTCAGTTTTGTTAAGACTCTGTTTCCCTCCAAAATACTTCTCAACAATTTTGGTTTTCTTGCTCTTTCTGGAATCCCTGCCCAGGTATTATAACCCATTATGCCTTTTCTTTGGGTATTTACAGTTTCCCTTATTATCCATGTAAAATATGTAATATGTATGAAGCAAATGCAAATCATATTACATTATCATCATAATTAATAGTAAAGCTCCCTCTGTACTGACTAGGGAAGCTCACAAGATCTGGATTGTTTAGGGAAGACTGTTCGGAGAGGGAGGAGAAGTGGCAGCAGTACACAGAGCCCTGTGGTATGGTGGGTTTCCAGATGGGTCAGAAAATCTTCCCAGGCAGTGGGGTCAGCCTTGAGGAGAAAAGGTATGGGTCAGTGTGAGACAAGCGTACCACCAACAAACTCCTGAGGTGGTGGCTGTTATCTGAAGCTGTTGGGGTTCACCAACCTGCCTGTGGAGCTGTGAGAGAGGAACTTGTTGCACTGATGCTCTGGCCATCCAGCAGTGGCTGAGCAGAGGAGTGGGTGGCAGGAGCTTCATTGCTGCCCCAAACTGCGCCTGCAAGCCAGCCACAGCCCCTGAAGGGCAGCATCTCTGTAGGAAACCAGAAAACACTGATTTTTTAAGTGCCTAGTGGCCCTAGCTGATAAAAACTGCTGCCAGGGTGACACAGAAGATAGCGGTGAGGACAAGGATGATGGTTATGGATGGCTCTTACACGCAGAATGACAGTTGTGGCTCACTTTTAATCATTATGCTGCAAACTGCTAGGTCCAGTTTGTGAGCTGCCCTCCTCCATGCTCCCAAGCCCCTTCGAGGCTCACAGCACAATTAATGACAAATGAATAGCTATCAAATTAATTTCAGGAAAGCAATGAGTGATCAATAGTGGTACCACGCAACTGTTAGTTAAAACTGCACGTGACTAATTATGCTCAGAAGTTGGGGTGGTTTTGTTCTGCTGACATTTATAAATTGCTAAGCCTTCACTTTTATAGTTTATGATGTCAGATGAATCCCTTGGGAAAGTATTTTCCTTCCGAATGATGTTTAAATGTCTATAATTCTGCAATTTACCAACAATTGTAGTGCTTTAAAGCATACAGTAAAGTCCCTTATTTCTGTATCAAGCAACTTGACATTTAAGATAATTTGTTAACTGCAGCAAAAATATATAAACAATGTAATTTTCTTGTAAACAGTTGCCATGTAAGACACGCAATATAATTGGTAACCTCTGTCACAAGCATGAACAATGCCATTTTAGAGAGACATGTCGTGAACGTGGGTGTACAAAATCAAAAGAAATCCATTGGGTTGCACCTGCAGTGGGTCTGCTCAGCTGGGAAAGTAAAACAGGCTACAGAGAGGTTGTGGCTGGAAATGTTTTTTTAGAGGGCAAAACCCCCAAACATTTTCCCCAAGGCTCGTTCCCTCTTCCTTCTGTCGCTCTGCAGTGGGGCTGAGCTGCCTGGATGTGGCAGAAGCTGGTGAACCTGGCTGGCAGGGGGGTTGGACTAGATGATCTCCAGAGGTCCCTTCCAACCCTGACCATTCTGTGATTCTGTGATTCTGTGATTCTGTGAACCTGTTGGGTAGATGTCACCGGTGGGAGACAGCGGCAGCAGGAACCATGGTGCCGGGGTCGTACTGTACAGCTGTTTGGGACTTGGACCTCTGCTTCCTTGGGGGAGCAAGGGTGCAAAATGGCCATTTGTAGCTATCAAAATGTCTGGCTGTGCACTGCCAGCTCTGGTGGCCCCAGAGCCTGTCAGTGCTGCAGAGCTTTGGTCCCACTTCCCGGGGTATAAGCTGAGTTCTCGCAGCAGTGGATGACCCATAGTATGTTCTCAGCAGTCCAGTCTGCTTTTTGTGTGCATTTGTGCTGTTGGAACAGAACCTTTTTTTTCTGGTGACCAAAAGTATAAGGATATAACCCTGTGCATCTTATTGAAACCGTTTCTATAAGCAAGGCGACAGACATGCACTGCAGCATACGCCATACGTTTGTGAATACAAACACTTTAGTCAATAAAGAGAAAATACACAATCACTAAAAGCAATGAATTCAAAGAAGGCGCTTTGAGATTCCTGGTGATACAAGTCTTCCTTAGCAACAGTTTGGAGGATACAGCAGAAGTTTTTTAAAAAGATGCTGGATGCTTCCTGATAGTCAATTGTAAACTGCACCAACACAACACATATTCATTAACTCACTGCAGTCATTAATACTCTGTAAGCCGTGGTTTCCTAAGTAAGCTTCTGAGAGAGGAGATAGAGGATTTATTTCTAGAGGCACATTATTCTGAGCGCATCCTTCATCTGGCCACTGAAAAGATTCATTTTCCTCTCCTATTCACTTGGCTTCCTTGCAGGACTGTCTTTTGTGAACCATCTCTCTTTGCAGGGTCTAGGCCTCTTCTCGGCGATAACTAGGCTGCCGCAAGCCTTCCCCACTCACATGCCCTCTCCTATTATTGTGGCGACTACCCTTTGTGGATTGTATTGTCCTCTTTACTTCTGTTTCTCTGGAATCAAAATCAAATGCTCTGTTTCTCCCAGCGCATAATGGTGGAAACACACTTTTCACAGAAAAGATCTGTATCTGTGGTTCCACTAGTTATCTGTTTCGGTGCCACAGTCTTTATTCTGAGTTTATATTATGAATCCTGCTTCTATTCAAATTGCGCTTACAGTATATTTAGAGGTACGTGAAACATTTGCAAGCACCTTATCTTTATTTAAAAATAAAATAAAATTTTATTTCCTTTTCAAACACAGTCTTTTAGGGGAATAAGGTTTTATGTACTCCTTGTACATAGTAACAGTGTTGCTAGGGGGACTGTATTTCTGCAGAATCTCCTTCAGCTGAGGTTTCATCTTAACATTTGTCAACTCATTCAGTGAGAACAAAGCAGAGCATTAAAGAAAAAACAACAAAACTCACACTGCTGACATCACCTTAAACTTTCTACAGATTGCAGGGTTACAGTAACAAGGACTTCTTTCTCCTCTCAGTTAGGCATGGTGCACACCAGCCTTGTATTGAGGTAAATGAAATCAGACTACTATTTTCTCTTCAAAATATGTGCAAATGATGTTTTTGTCTTCATGATCAAGCTTAATTACCAAGTGGAAAATGTGCATTTAGCACACAGAGCCAGAATGAAATAGGTGTTTGTTTACACAAAAAGGATAAGAGTGGAAGGTGTTAGGGTTCATTTTGTTTCTGTGAAAGCTGACATTTTCTAGAAATTGGGGAGCTTTCCTCACAAGTGGTCAAGATACACCATGTGAGGACCTATCTAACCAAACACCACCCCACGAGCTTGCATATGTGCTCACCTTCAAATGCGCAACTATTTGTGTAAATATGTGCTTAAGATTGTATTCTGAGTAGTTTTATTTATGAACTTAATCAGATTTAAATTTCTCTAAGCCCTCAGAAACATCATGCTTACTCTTTGAGACCACGAAGGTCTCATCTTCAGGCAAACCACAATTTAAAATGAGCAGAAGAATCAGCTATTGGCTGGGGCCTCTTATTTGCAGCAAAGAAAGGGAAGGATGAGAAACATGCATCTTCGTATTGGTTCTTTAAGGCCACGCGATGCTCCTATAGCAGTGGCTTTACCTGTTTAAGCTGAAATATGTCCATGTTATTTTCGACAAAATCCCAACTGAGATACAATCTAATTCAAAAGAGGTAATTTTCAAAACACAGTCACAGCACAGGATTTACTTTTTTATTTAATTAGTTTAGTAGAAGATAAGATGCTGTTTCTCACAAACACATTGTTGTTTTGTTTTTCCTTAAAAATCCATTAGCTTCTATGCAGGCCTGTAAATATTTATAAGATCTAAATAATCTTTTAAAGCATCCTCAGAGAAGACATTGACTCTTGTTTTGGTTAAATAGTTCATATTTTTATGGTAAGGGAACTGTTTAAATACTCAGCCAACTAATTCCCCAAATTAATCACAATATTTTTTGTACTCAAATGTCTATTTTATGTAAGCAAAGAGAAATACAAGAGACAAACTTGTTTTATTTGTGTGTAAACTGACTTACTACTTGTATGATGGGGGTATTACGTAGCGATTCTGGAGCTAGCTGTAAATTGAAGATGCTTTTAAATAAACACCTCAGGAGGTTCATGCCCCTCTAAATATTTATATTGTAAGAAAAGTTTTGCCACAAAATATTTCTCATCTTCACATTTCTCCCTTAAAGCCATCTGAAGCATTCAGACTATTTGCAAAACGGGTGCTGGAGAATAAGCAGTATCAACTGCAGAGGGAGCCATAAAGTTTGTGGTGAAAGCCAGAATTAGAGACAATCCCAGAGATGAGCAATGTTACCACTTGCCATAGCATCTTTGCTCACAGCTCATGCTTAAAACATGCTGCAAGCACAATCTACAAAAGCCAAGGCCAGAGTCACTCGGTATGTATTTCCAACGATTCCAACAGTGCAAAGCCGACCCTGTGCCTCCTGGCTGCTGCTCTGTCTTCTTAGGACTGCGTGAGACACTTCTCCGCAGAATGTTTGGTTACCAGAGGTCCCTCGCACAGTCCAAATCTGGGCAGGGTGGGTGCCTGTGTCTGTCTGTCTCAGATCCTTTTACACCTGCTCCTGCGCAGCACAAGTGAATGAGCAGAGGTTCGTGGGCTGCATTTTTCATTTATTTGGCTCTGAGTTGGCGTTATTTGGTCTGCTCTTTTGCTGAGCGGAGTTTTGGTTTCTTTGTTTCCGCCACCAGCAGCAGTTGCTACATTTCTGTACAGTTAAATGAAATGCCAGGCTTAGGATGTCTCTTCAGAACAATTAATTGTGCTCAGAGGCATGACAAAGACAATCTCCAGTATCACGCAAGTTCAACACAATTCTCGGGTTCAGCTTCTGCTGAGCCCCTCAGCTGAAACCAATACTTCTTGGGCACATTTTGCTGAGAAGCAGATCTGCCTTTTCCGGTTGAAAGCCTTGTTTCCCCTGCCCATCGCACGCAGCAGGCATTTCCTCACTGGTGGGGGAATAATTAACAAGAAGAACCAAAAGCACCTGTGCACCTGGTTGCACCCTACAAAGATGTTTGCAAAGGTCATTCATATTAATGCTCGTGAAAAAAAACAGGCGCTCTGTAACTGTAGACAACACCAGTGTGAATGTGAGATATTTTCTAGCATTATGCTGACCCTTGTTGGTGATAACGATAAATGATGCTCTGTATTTTTAATCAAGGGACAATATTCTCGTTGGCTGATTGAAGTGTTTTTATTGGAAATACCTTCCGATAATAACCTGTCTTGTTAGGACTGTAAGTTCTGCAGGCTAAAATCCTTTGTTTCTCATTAAATTAACTAATTACTGTCTCACTGGATCGATGGATTTAGGAGCAACTGACACAATCTCCCTAGGAAAGGAAAGCTGCCAAATTCCTTCACTTTGCTTAAATCTATTACCCTAGGATCTGTGCGCTGGCAGAAATTTATCACCATGTAATTGATGTTTTTAGTTGGTTGATTGCCATATCAAAAAGAGGCAAAGATATAAGTTTTAAGCCAAACAAACAAACAAAAGGCACCAGAAGAACTGCATGTGCAGTTTATTAAATTAAGGGTGGTTGGTTTTAAACATATGGAAAAAAAAAAAAAAAGGGAAAAAAACCCCACGTAAAATTCTGCCTGTTGTTGCAGGGCAGATGATGTTCAGCATGCTCAGAAGTGGTACCCGGCTGGCCAGGAACCCGCAAAGCAGCAAAGGCTCCGGGTACATGCCCAGGAGCTGCGAGGGGTTCTCTGTGTGCCCCGGCACACACTGCAGGCTCCCCACCTGAGCCGGGGAGGAGGTATTTGTGCACTTGAAACTCACCTCAGGAATACCTCTGCTTTGCCCAAATGGGGAATCAGATGTCAGAGTGCGGATGCCGTTCACCTGACCCTTTGAATTTACCTCACCCTCTGAATCTCGACTCCCATGCCTATTGCTTGTAACTCCATTCAACCCTCACTTAGTCACTTTTTTTTGCTTAGCTCTGCAACAGAATATTTAGGGTCCTGTCCTAGTGAGAAACAAAAAAAAAAACACCCAAAAAACCCAGGATTTCAGAGGATTAGAGAGCCAATTAATCTCTAAAACAGTTGATCCGTAAGGTAGGAGGACTAAATTTTAGAAGGTTAATTGTGCAAACAGACAATACCATTTCTCAGCTGCAAGCACTGCACTATATCCTACTCCCAGCTTAGCTATCCAAGTGGTTTTATTATGTTTGTTCAGCTTTAATTTATACAAGTTTTAACACACTCTTAGTTATTTTTAATTTTTAACTAAGAAACCCTGGCAAATCTCTTTCAATATAATTAGAATTTTCCCTTTAGTTTGCTATTTAGTCATTATTTTCTTATTTCCACTTTATTTTCTGTGGGATAAATCCTCTTATTCATTTGTTTCAATGAAGCTTGAATAAAGGTCATTTAAATTGATTCACCTTTCTTATCTCCCTTGTGTTTATTCTATAATCCTACCTTCCATTGTGTCGAGGAGAATAGCTTTCTTTTCTCTGCTTATTTCTGCTGGAAGAAAAACGGTAACCTTTTATTAAATAAATCTGGGAAAGCTGTGCTCCAAATCCATATTATCACTAGCTTGGGGAAACAAATTATTTCACAAACTTAAAAAAAGAAAACATACAGCACTTTTTGTAGATTGCTGTTAGATGGCCTGAACTTACTGCCTCAAGCCCCTTAAATGAATGAGGGCAATACTTTGGTGTAATTTGCAAAAGCAAATGCAGCCACACAAACACAGGCAGCCAAATATAAGGGCAATTTTCAATTGTGAAGCCCTGTGGAGGTGCAGAGCACCAGCAACTTCAGTGATGCTGGGTGCTGGGGCACACATCCATCCAGTCTTTTCCCACTACTCCCAGATATTTCCATGTTTAGGACATTCCAAATTCAGCAACTTGCCTCTTAACGTACAGCTCAGCTTCTGGAGCGATACCGAGGAATATTTCTGTTCTTAATGCCTAACCTGAAATACATACTGTCTACCTCTTCATGCACTTTTTAGCCTTTTAAAATGCAAATCTAGACTTCAGAAAAGCACCAACTGAAACAGAGCAAGTTTATACACTCTCTAAAAGATTTGATATGAAAATAATCGTGAGTGACTACTCGGTATGCCTGAGTGTATACTTTTATTTTCTGTTTATTGTCAGTTGACAAGAGTGTCTATGAGCTCCTGCACCACTTTCTGGGCACTTTCTTGTTCAGTTTCAGAGAGAAGATTATTATTTTTCCCTGACCAGATGTCATTCTGTGATGTAGGACAGCTTTTATATGCAGAAAAAAAATGGTATTTTCTAATACTGGAATGTTTGAGGAAGCAAGAGGAGGAAATGTGGGATTGAGCCATATGATTAGGAAAATAAAAACAACCCAAACCAATCTGTTAACAATATGTTCACACACGTAAGGGTGTATGTTCCTCATTTTAAACAACTAAACCAGTATCGCTTTTTATTTTGTTGCCAAGGTTACAGAATTTTTAATAGTCTCTAGAGGGTGGTGGTTTTAACTCACTGAATGGCATCATTGTTTAATATTAAGAATATTCTGATAAAAGCTATTTCAGCTGTGGAAAATCACTTCTTCGTATAAAAAACCCCAAAAAACTGAAAACTAAGTGGCCATTTTAAAACCACTAGAAAGAGAAGTCTATTTTATGGCAGCAGTTATATAAAAGCATCCTCTGCGTCACACCAGGATGGGGCCAGCTGGACCCGAAGGAGCTGCCCTGGCCCAGTAGCACTGCTGGGGGTGTCTGCTGGGGTGTCTCTGGGTTTGGCAGCCCAAAGTTTGCTAGGGTGAGTGTGGGTTTGGAAGCATGCACACAGTTCCACAGTGCTGGCAGTAGGCCTCCAAATGCACTCCAGTTCAACCTGCAGTGAGCTGGTCAATGCCAGGGATGGGCAGGGAGGCCAAGAGGGGATGTGTCAGAAGCAGTCGCTTGGCACAGACCCAAGAGCAGGGAAAGTGACGTTCAGAGGAGAACAAACAACTTTTCAGGTCAATATCACGGGAAGCATACAGATAAGAGCAGTGAAGGTACAGAAGCCGTCTCCAGGATCACAGCAGTGATAAGGATGCAATGAAATCTCTACCTTGTAATCACAGAAATAAAAAGATGGAGGATCCTGACTGCAGTGCAGAGACAGCCAGTACCACAGAACACTGGAGATAAAAGCTGATGCTAAAGAAATCAAAAAACATTCAGGACTTGATCCCTCCCATCCCAAAATGAGAGGTGGGTACCAAAAAGAGGCAGGATTCCTCCAGAAGCTGCCAGAAAGGCAGTGGGAGGGAGACCACTGGCTAGACCCTAGCGGCCCCAGACTGTGTACAAGGGACTTGATGCCTCTTTTGAGACTTCCTCTTTTCACTGCCTTCTGTAGTCACCTGAAGAAAATGCATCATGGCACCAGCCTCTCGCATCTGAAAAATACATTATGCAGCACCCTGCCAGAGTGCTCTCAAGGCAAAATGGCATTTTAAAATCTGTAGGAAGACAGACTAAAATAAGTTAGAAATCTCTTTCCCCCCCGGTAGCCCAATAACGTAAGTGAAAACGTTTTTGGTTTCATTAGGTTTCAGAAAATTGCTTTCTCCTAACTACCTCAGTGTTCAGTTCTGCAATGCTCTTCTGTGAGTTTGGCTGTTAAGCGTTGAGTGCCACTGCTCGAAACCAGAGCCACACTACTGGGTGCTGCTATAATGACCTTCCTCATGAATATGTATTGACGGATAAGTAAAGCAGAATAAAAGATTAGAAACTTTTAACAGTCAAAACTCTCCAGAGCTTCAGCCCTGGAGATCGGCAAGGTACTCTGCTTCTTCAGGAGCAGAGCACTGAGCGAGCTGGGGCATCTTTGTTGTCCATTGTTGTGGTTTCTTGGCCTCTAACAAAAAAAAATAGAAGACCCATTTATTGTGCTGTTAAATATTTTCCGTTCTAAAAGCAGTAATGTAAAATGCATTAAGAGTTTTGAATAAAATGAAAAAAATTAACCATCAAGGAGTGGTGGACTAATTACCAAGAAAAATCTGGTTCCAGAACGCACCTGGGTATTAAGGAGTTTGAATTCATTTCAAAATTAGATCAAATTTAATTCTGCACAGAATGGATAGTATTTGATATAATCATAATGAACATTACCATGTACTGTGCAGTGAGGGAGCTCAGCTGAGCTTGCCAAAATTCATTCCTGAAATCACCGCCAACACAAAAAAATACCTTCCCCCTCAGGCACAATATTGAGGATTTTTAAAAATACTTCAGAGTGATGTTAGAGTTATGTTTCAAAAGTACCTACTTAAGTTTTGGAAACTGCACCAGGCTACTCGCTCCCCAGACCAGAGTCCTTTCCAGGATCTCTGATGCTATGACTTAGCATGGTCATTCAGCAACCATCTGTCACTCATCTCCTTTGGCTCCGTGTGTCCTCTGCTCTTATCATCATTGATTTTATTTTTTTTCCCCAAAAGGAGAACTGTAAACTAAATGCAGCAATTATTACGTGCAGGTCAAGGGGAAAAAGGTCCTTTGTTGCTGTAAATTGTTTATGTGTTTCTAAAGTGTTGGTTAGAAGCAGCCAACAAAAGGAGAAATCGTTTTATAGGAGCCCTTTCGCACTGGGATCATTAAGCTCATGTCCACAGTTTCATTACCAGCCCTTCTTTTCAAAGATGTAAAAGTCATCTGAAAAAATTTCCATGCCAAGTTTTAGCGCCACAGGGAGGTGTTGTCTTTGCTGCCTCAAGTTCCCTGACCTTTTTGAGCTCCATTTGACTGTTTTGCGGCTCTTACAAAACCTACAAATTTTCCCTAACTTCCGCTAAACCACATTGCCAGCAAATCAGCTGCTCTTCTCTCCCTTTCAAGGCTGTCTTACTTACACAGCTCATGTCCCGGGGCTGTTCTTGGGTTCCCAGTCCCATCCCAGGGCCCCCTGGTGCCAACCCAGGCAGAGCACCCAAACCCCTGCCCCAGGCTCTGTGGATGGCCCGGCCCTGCCCTGCATCATCCCACACCTGCAGTCGTCAATCAGTAAACAATCTGCTTGTGATGCAAATTCTTTCCTGTATTCCAACCAAACAAAAACTTCATAACAACATGATATTAAAAATGGAATTCCAGAATCTTCATCTACTATTTTGAATAAAAATCATCTTCAAATACCTTGTAAAACCATCCTGAGCACAAGCTTTACTTTTTACATTGTCCTATAAGTTTCAGATATAGTAATGTTTCTGTTCATTAATGACATAGCTACTTCTTGAATAAATTACATTTAGCTTGGTATTAGCATTTCATCAGTAATCAGTAATTCCCTTCATCAAGCTAGTTCTAAATCTGGAAGGAAGTTTACCTTATGCAGCTGCCTTCACCTAAAAGCAATCGTACTAAACCCTACCCTGAGGCAAAAAGTACAAAGGGATTTCATCCCTAATGTTCCCTACTTTCCCTTTTGAGAGGGAGTTTCTGCCTCCTTCTGCAGCAACCAACAACAAGCACTAGATTTGAAGTCCTTTTATAGTATCCAGAATTTCCATTGATTAAGTACGTCTCCCACAATAAATACTCTAGCTGCAGTGCGTCTTCTACTTGGGGAAACAAGGAATTAAGATCTGTCTCTGGTATTTTAAAGATGTTACACTTAATTTTACAACACCTAAGATCTATAAAACTGAGATTTGTACGTCACTTACCCTGCACATTGAAGAGAGAGGAATCTGTCATTACACAAACAGATTCATAACTTTCAGTACCCTGTGCAGACACTTGGCATTTGGAAAGCAACACCAAGTGCAGCCATACAATGCAAACAGGTATCTTATTCAAGAAATATTTTCCTATGACATCAGTTTTTAATTTTTTTAGCTTTTGTATGCTAATGGAAGTAGTACCTGCAAGAACTTTTAGACTGCCTTGGAAAATCCCAACTTCCTTTTGCATTTTCAAAGACATCTTCCTAAAGATGGAGTGTCTCTAGATAACATGTGCAGAAGCTAGGCTCATCTGTAGAATCCAGCCACTTTTTTCCCTCCTTAGGAGTCCCAGAACCATTAGTCTTGTTGTGATCCTACCCTATTTAGAGGACGACTGCATCTTCTGATGGTTATAGACTACCACTTAGCAGATTCCAAACCCCAATTAGTGTCCTAGCTGAACTAGTACCATCATTTTTCTAAGATAACAGAAGAATGACTTCTTGGTTGATATGGCCTCACTTATAGGATGCAATTTTAACTTGGATAAAGTCTTACTATGAGGGTAGTTAGAAGAGCCCAAAAGTGCATCTTGCATAAAGGATGCTTCTTTTTCTCTACTATTCTTTAATGTCATCATATATAGGTACAAAAGTAGACTTGGAGGAAATAATCCTGTCAATCATGGGAACACAAGAAGAATGAATGTTCTCTAGCCACGTTTTTTCCAATATTTATGGTTTCCCCAAGTTAATAGTTTCTGTATTGCTCACTGATCTCCTTGGAAGATCTTGCCATTGCACAGAGCCACATAGCATTTGAGGACAAAATGGGACCTGAAGTTTCTTTTTCAAAAGTCAGAGCATCTACCTTAATGAAAGGTCTTTCCTCTGTCTTCCAGGTTGTTCTTTAGCCTTGCTTTCTCATATTTTCAGATACCATCTTCTTTACTCTGATTAGCAACAGGTGCATATATTTTGCTGAGTTTTCTTCCCTTCACCAATGGCTTAAAACCCAAGCAATAGTAAACTTTGTCCCACCTGCTGTGACACTGGGAAACAGAACCTGCCTCAGCCCCTTTCTGTGACTTTTTCTGTGTTTTGTCCAAGGTGGGACCTTGCTCAGGTCATCTGCAATTACCTTTGTGTGAAGCAAGTCAGCAGTTGCAGGATTTCCTTAATTCCTCACCTAAAAAGCTCCCAGACAGCCGCTATTAGGACTGCTTGGGTGGTGACTCCTCAGAAGAGGTTTTTTATTCTTTTTTTAAGAAAAATTATTTGCACAGGTTTACTATTGTGAAGTGATGTGGTAATGGAAGTCTTTATTGGCTTTTTATTGGTAGCACTTTGAAATGTTTTGCTTGAAACATGCTTTCAAAGTGTTTTCTTTTCTTTACATTTATCTCTGCTCTGCCAGCTTTCAAATGTCCTCTCAAAGACTTCTGGGAATTATAGCTTAGTGTGGGGTTTTTTTTCCCCCAAGTAAACGATTGTGCTAAGAATGCTATTTGCTTCCCAAAATTAGAATGTGTTGAATTCCTAATTACAGCAGTTGGTCTAGCACCTTGTCACAAGAGTACGAGCAAAAAACAACCTTGTGTGAGGCTGCACTTGTACCTATGCAGTCAAAACCCCACTTTGAGACAAAAGTTGTTTAGTCAATACCATCTTGCCCAAGCTGTTCTGGACAGGGAAAGTGATGGGGAACATTCTTATGTGTTAAAGTAATCTGAGGTGCAGCTTTTCACATGAAAAAGCACCTTAACTTCTAATCTACATGGATTTCAGAGCACACATACATTTACATGATTGGTTTTTTTATTAAGATTAATTTATTTGGGAACACAAAGCACAGGCACAAAGTCTGAGTAAGAATCCTTAATTTGGAAACAGTTTCTGATTAAAAAACAGCAAAATGCGTTGAAGCTTCCAATTACCACAGAAGAAGAGTTAATTGCATGGCTAGCAGTTTGAGACCAGAGTTCTTTCAAGAATTGTTGAGGCTGCATGACTAATAAACTGTTTATAAATATAAACTTCAAACATGTCAACTATGTACGTATGTCAAATATAAATTTATATTCAATTAAGCAAGCAATAATCAAGAATACTCATACAGACATGCTGAGACTGAGACCAAATCTAAGAGTATGTGTGACTATGTTTTTTACATCAGAATGATTTTAAGGATTGTTGTCTTTGAATTTCATTCAGTAAAAAAATAATTTTGTTTTGGCCTGCAAGAGTTATGGTGCATCCTTGCAGAATGCACGTTGTTCTAAACACAAGAATTACCAAGGATTTTCAGGATATGTTGCTATAGTACATTATTTCCTTAGTGTAAGGTCTTCTCGCTGTGCATATTTTGCTACTCTTTCCTTTAGTAATCCTATCATCATTTTTCCTTTATTTAAATACCTTGCTAATGCCACTCATAGCAGTGAAAGCAAGTTCTAACATACAGCTTACACAAATGAAGTGTACTCTGGTTTGTAATTTGGTATTTATATTTAAAATGCATTCAGTGTACTTAATACCAATAAGAGTAGTTTGGGGAAATAATACAAAATTAATTAGTGATAGATAACACGCTTCAGTATCTCTTCTTCAATAGGTTGCATAGTCTCAGGGCCTGATTCTGATCTCAGTTGCACTAATTTGATGTTGGTTAAGGCCAACTGACGGGAGTGAGATTATGTTTCATTTACTAGAGACTATGTGACACCAGAGATTAATTTTTATATATCATGTCTTTACATTTCCTAACACAGGGTAATGATGCTAAGCACCTGCTCAAAAAATGATTGCTTGTTCTGATGATTTCCATTATATTAAAATATCACCTGGGAGAAAAAGCCATTGTTTCCTTTTAATAAGTAAGTTTAGAAACCAAATGTCTGTTAAGGTGTGCCTTTAACCTTTGTAACATAAATAGCCACATGACATTATGAAAATCAAGCTTCTATTTACCAGGATGCCCAGAGATTACCAGGAATAATTGCAATGTGGTTAAAGTGACCAGCCCTTTCCCCTCTCCAGTGACACTTTCTTAAAATCTCATTCATTCTCATGCAAAGAGGCAGAATGAAAATGGAGAATGTCAATCCATGTACCTCCTTAGATTAGATAATAAATCCCATATTCAAATTTTTTAAAACTTACCACCACCAAAGAAGAAGCAGAAGTTAAAACATAGACAAGAGACCCTACACTGTTTGTCAAACCAGTTCTCTAATGTGTGCTCTGGGAACCATCTATGGACTTTAAAACTTGATCCTGCTGTTACTCTGTAAAACTGGAAGGACAGTACAAATAATTCAGTTTATGTGCAGTATATACTCATAGTAATACTTTTCTTGACCTACATTATTTGTTTTCTTTATACTGAAAATAAAATATTTTTAAAGTGGCAAACAACAGAATAATGTAGGAAATAAGAGAATCAATAACAATGAAGTAATAATAGCAAGTTTGGCACGTTACTCAACAGTTCAATATGAGCATGACTTGCCTCATTGTGTAGTTTATATATAGCTTCATTATGAGCAAAAGTACAAATTACTGTAGAATTATTTTCTGGAAGACCTGTTTTATGCATCATCTACTTTCCTGGCAACTTACAACCATGTTTAACCTGTATAAAATTAACTATGTTTATAGGTGATATCTAAACGAGCTGAACATGATTTTTTTTTTTTCCCCCTCCAGCCTATTTCCTAAATCAGATACAGTAGCTTAACTCAGAACAGAGGAAACCTGATGAATTTCAGCTTTGGCAAGACCTCTGCAGCCAGCTCAGTTTCTGTCTCGTAATAACATAAGGCAGATCACACACAGAAATTTCCTTTGGCCTTGTCCTTGAAAATTGAGCCCTGTGGATCAGCTGGGATATGGTTCATCCCTCAGACAGAAAGGATTTTGTATGAAAGTATACTATAAGGACAAAGAGTTCTTACTTCTAAAAAAAGAGAGCGTAGGTTATTTCTAAGGTATTTTACCTCCACTAGAACTACTTTTTCTAAGGTATTTTACCTCCACTAGAACTACTTTTTCCATATAATGGAAATGATGAATGATAATAATCAAACAAGTAATATGGTAAGAGGGGGGGAGAGGTTTCTGCTGTGTAGATTGCCATCTTATCAGTTGTCAAAGTCCACGTGCATTTGTCTTATAGAATCATGCCTTT
This sequence comes from Charadrius vociferus, assembly GCF_000708025.1. NCBI lineage: Eukaryota > Metazoa > Chordata > Aves > Charadriiformes > Charadriidae > Charadrius > Charadrius vociferus. The sequence continues at coordinate 3,552,472 of NW_009649570.1, forward strand.
GGGTGGTAGCTAACTGCTCAGTAATTGCTCTTTGGCTCATTTATCAGAATTATAGTGTTATTGCCAGTGTTTGTAGAGTTTTGTGTAAGAGGAATTCATATTCAGTTCACTTTCAGTTATCTATGTACTATTTGGCATTTCTTAATACCACAGTCTATCTTCTTCAGAACAAATATTGAATAAAAGCTATTTTACTTACATTGAATAAAGACAAACTTCAACCAATACACAATCCAAGGACCTGTCTCCCTAAGATTCACCTTAATTTTTAATTCAGTTCAAGCTTCAGTTCAATCTTATTCACTGATTATTCATACCTACTTAGAAAGTGAAATATGGGGTAAATAAAGTTTTCAGTTAGAGGTCATTATTGTTCTATATGTTTGTTGTATGATATAATCTTCCAGAAAAAAAAACACCAAACCCATGCTTTTCTGTCAAATCTGCTGTGCCCCAGAGTGCTTATTAAAACGTAAACTAAAATAAAAAGGAGGAGGAAGAATATGAGAAAAAACATCTCAAACAAAATTATAGAAAATGATGTGAAGCTTTAAATGTCACCTTTCCCAATGAAGTTAGCAGTAGAAAGTCATGGAAAAAAGATATGTTTTAAAGTCTACTGTGTGATAAAGACGTGGCAACCTCCCAGGAGATAGCTGCCTTGCTGATAAAAGGAAAGGTTCACTGGCTGCCCGTGCCTCACAGATTACAGCCCCTCGCCTGAAGCGCTTCCCCCGCTGACCTCTCACAGCAGACCCCTATTGATAGCACTGCAGACTGAGAAAGCTGTGCTTCGGTATCTGGGATAAGAAAAGATGATAGTTCATTACCATATAATGACCTTCCAGAGTGGGAGCTCATCTCAATAGTATATTAAAGCAATCCATTCAGGTATAACAGAATAAATAGGCCAAAAGTATATCAAAAATCCCTGAGCCATATACTATTTATTGTCAACTGAAAGATAAGCTTCAGAGAAGAAGCTACTGTATATTTGCTTTCCAGTATAAAACTATTTTTAAATCTCCAAGGATATATTTAAAAACTCTTGCAAAGCCACCCGTCAGCCTAAGGTCCATGGGAAGAACGGGCTTCCGACTCAAAGCTTTGAACACTCTGACTGGCATTAGGTTTCAGATTAACGTTTCAGAATTTCTTACATCAAACTTTTTATAGATAGATAGACAGTATACCATCATGGTGAGAGGACTTGGTGAACTTACACTTCAGAAAATTGGGTAACATATACCCAAGTAATAATTAAACAATCATCTTGCCTTATTTACAAATGTGGTTCAAAACACATTTTTCGGCCATATACCCCCTTGCTGTTACCACCTTAGGAAAGCAGTAGTTAAATTAAGTGATAAACAGGCATGTATTAATATAATCCAAATACTTAAAAATTTGAAAAAAAAAAGTATTTCTGATGTTTCCTGTGATAACAGCAGGAACAAATTGTATATCAGCACTAGAGGTTGTGCTTACTCACTTGCATGCAGCTTTATGCAAGTCAGCCTTCAGCTTAGTTCAGAAAAATGATGTATCTGCAAAACAGTACATAGGACTATCCTGTGTTGCTTTAGAGAACTGCTTCAGCTAGGCTTGTTGCTGGAGATGAGAAAGAAAAAGAATTTTAAAAGAGCTTTTGCATATCAAATCATCACAAAAAGACTGGAGATCACAATTATTTTTTTTTTTCTGAAACAAAACAAAGCTTTCTCTCTCAGTTATTTAAAAAAACCCCAATGATTCCACAAGTCTTCTAAAATGTCTTTATACTCTAAGCACTAAATGACCGGTTGGGACAGAGAAGAACAGGTTGCTAAAATGCAGAAATGTGCGGGAATGAATTTTGAAATCCATACTTGTTACAGCTTATATTTTGGGAGACATCCTGCAATTTGCCCATATTGTGTTTGAATGAATAGTCTTAAGATATAGCATGAATTTTAGGAATATATAGTAGAAAGCTTTCTTCATACAAATTACCAACACTTTTAGGCAACACTGCTATCTCCTGGGACATTTGTTCAAGGCGCATTGAAGCCTACAGAAATGGCAGAGAGTAATACCTCCATGGCAGCAAACCTGGCAAGAAGTCAAAGACAATGCCCAGATGGTAAACAACTTAGCCCCACGAAGGAACACCATTAAGTTGTGCAAAAATTACCGAAAACCTCAATGACCTTGCACTTGTAGCTAACTACCAGTTAAAAACACTGCTTGAAGGCAATGGCAACAAAGATTTCAAAGGAAGGAAGTTCCACCATGGTCTCCCAATGCTGACAGCTGTCTGGGACAGCAAAAAGGCGTAATCAGTGATAAAAGTTGCAAAACTCATCTGAACTGAGACACCAATATGTTCAGGGTGTTTAAAGTGAAATGAAACTATTTTTAACAGCAGAGCCAGAACTGTTAAAAGTAGGGCCCTTTAAAGAGGAGGACATTGATTAAAATGAAAGCTACAAACCCTGATACGTAAAAGTATGCTGGACCTGTTTAAAAGTACGCGTATAAGCTCAAAGAATCCATAGATATGATTATCAGTAAAACCGGTATGCTATTGGTATCATAATTTGTTTTAGACCTGACAGTCTATGATGTGAACTTTCTGATGGTGACCACTAGCCAACGAAGTCTTTTAATGGCCAGCCATTAAGTAATTTAAGGCGCAGCCATTCTCTCATTCACTGTTACTCGCTGCACAGAAGAGGTTGGGAAAATGATCCTTTTTTTTAAAATACCAACTGAATAGCCAAATAATGGATAAGAATAACTGCAGTGTTACTGAATGTTCAAATACGAGATATGTTTAGTGGAGTCAAATTGCTGTGTCCACATGTTGACAAACAAGACACATCCTACTTCATGTCTCATCAAGAAACCATGCTTAATTCTCATTGAGGAGTCACAGGGAGAGGAAAAAGCTCAGCAAGCTGGAAGCAGTGGACTACGGAGGTTCAGTCCCTGCTGCTCTCTGCGAGTGTCCAGCATCAGCTTCTCTCCTTTACATGTTTCAGGGCTACAGAAATACTAGCGCTGGCAGAGCAGGGAATGGATAAGCCCAACTCTAACACTGCTTTTGTTAGCTTTAACATACTCCACCGCCTTTAGTTGCTACCCTTCACTGGTACCAGAGATAACTAGGCATTTATTCTTTAAATTACAAACTTAATCTAACTTCCAGAAAGGGAGATCTTGCTGCCCTTCATTTGGGACTGGGAAGCGTAATGGACAGGGGCTGCAGAAATTCCACATACATTTTCATTTTACTCTTGTGAGTAAACACTAGTACTGAACAGTCTATATCAAATCAGCTGTAAACCAGTTAATATAAAAGCAGCATTCTTTTGCCTAGATGATTATACCTATTAACACAAAAATTCATTTGATGTATATGTGAAGAATTCCAGTGGTTGTCTTTTTGATGTCAAGTATGAAAGAGCATACGCTTCATTAAATGGCACATCAAAAGGATGAAAACACAATCATTAATCTATGTTTTATGACGTTCTCCTAACAATGTATTGTAGAAATCCATATTGCATCAAATAGCAAAAAGGTCCTGAAAAATTCCTTGAGTGGTAGAAGGACTCTTCATACTTCTTATTTTTTCTGCCTTTTAAATTTCCTAAGCCCCCCGTTTTATACCTGAAGATAGCCATACTTGTCCTCTTCTCACTGATGTAATTTTAAAATCTGCAAAACAGAGGTAAGGTTAGGGATGTAAACTGTAAACACATATCCACTGTGCTTAGATCCCTTGTCTTGGCAACAAATTACTGCATTTGATCTGTTTGACTCCCTGAGCATACCGAACTCCTGCTGCAGTGCACATATCCAGACCTAAATTAAAGCGGGCTAATTTCTTCTCTGACTCACCCAACTCCTCCTTCTAATGTACTGAAGAACGTCTCCATGTCTGGTGACACCACCCCAATGTCAGATTTATATTGCATTAGATATTGTTTCTAATTAGTGAGGAAATCCATACCTAGCAAGGAGGGCAGATCTACATACCCACTAGCAAGAAAGAAACGGAATGTAGCTTTGGGTCAAGATGTCCCTCACCGATTTTAGCAAGAAGTATTGTAGTTGTGAACACTTCTTGTGCAGTTGTGAACCTGACAGGACTAAGCTTGTAGAACTCAGCTGATGATCTCTGCTGCTTGCGGAAAGGAAAAAGTTATCTGAAGCTTGAAACTATTTGGAAATAATCTGCCTAAAAAGGAATAAATTCACTGCTGAGGAACACTGATGCAGTCAGAACAGACAGGATACAGAGGGCTTAGTGCATCGCACACTCTGCAGTAGCCACTCCAGAAATTCTGAGTTAATACAGTGCTGGATCACTCACCTGCTTTGCTAGCTGCATCTTTATGCCAGGTCCCGTGATGATACGAGCCTGATGAGAAACTGGAGGACCTCATTTCCCAGTGGAAACCTGCTGTACCTGGCCACAGACGTGTCTGAGCACTACAGTGCCTAGAGAACTTCAGCTTATGTGGGGTTTTGTTTTTAAAGAAAGCCTCTATTTGTTGTGGGATTGGTCTTAAAAGTTCATAAATATGACTACACTTTCCCTATGGTTCAAAACCACTACAGCAAATAAAAACTCTAAAATGTACTGTGACTTTAAAAATGAGACATTTGTTGATAAAAATTATGAATGAAAGCCAAATAAATATAATTACTTTTATTTTTTATATTTAAGATTGATAAAAATGATTTGACTATGTCCTGAAAGCAGCTACATGGACAATTTATTACTTCATTTCACACAGAGCTTTATGAATTTTCACCTGATGAAGCAATGTAATTCAACTCGCTATTGTAGCTTTCCCGTTGTATTTGCATTCCCCAAAGATGCTATTGAAACAAGTTTTCTGGCAAGAATGTTTGCTTAAACAGAAGCTGAAAGTAATTATTGGAGAAGGTTCACAGAAGATTCCTTCTTCTCTAACCTGTAGATGAGAGTATTAACACTGGAAATATGCTTCCACAGTATAATATTTATCCAATAACGATAATATGATCTATTTATGCTATTAAAACTAAACAATATATTTGGAAATAAACATGTAGATGTTAATTACACTAGAGAAGCTGCTCTATTGAAAATATTTTCTTTCTAGCTACTGAACAAAAGTAAATACTAAAGATGGAAAAAATAGTTTAAATATGCATGACTGGAGGGGAAGAAGGAGAATTTAAGCTTTCAGGGTGCAGGATTTGTCAAAGCAAATTTTGTCATTAAAAAAATATTCCTGTATTACCTACTTACAGGGACATACATCATTGAATCATGAAACAGAAGTTATATCATATGACTTAACAGGATAATTTGCTTTCCATACTTCCATTCTCAAATGCTAAGAATAATCATGGTAATATTTCTGAGCTACCTGTCGTAAGGAAAAATTTACTAAGAAAAATGTTAGTAATTCTAAGTGAAGGATAAATTCAACATTCCTCTGGTCTGTTCATAAGTTTTTGAAGAGGAACACAACTTTCCATGTAATATACCCTTTTCATAGTAGTCATTTACATATACTTACTACAAATCCGGTATTCGGCATATAGGGATTGCGATGTTTGAAAAGTCTGCTTTACATCTGTAGATGGAAAGCAAACCCTATAAGTGAAAGACCTGGCCAGAGGGCATCAAGGTCTTTCCAAGCCCACATGGGCTTCTGCTGATGAGCCTGGTGTTGCTTGATACTGAAGAGGAGAAGTGTCCCTGAGACACAGAGATTCCTTTCCCTCATCCCTTTCAAGGTTTTACTACACAGCAGGTAACAGTATAATCTTGCCTCCTGCATTGAGTTCGACTCAAAGCAGAGCACAATACCATGTCTTAATCTGAAATTGGCTGTATATACACCCACAGAGCAGGTGGCCTCCCTGGGATGACAGGAGGGATTGTCTGGAGATAACAGGAAAGCCTTGCACCATCAAGGACCCAGAGGCTTTTGTGATGAGGGAAGGCAAAATAAAAATAAAGGAGATGCTCACGAAGATGAACTTTTGTGGGAAATCAAAACCCATGGCAACAACTCGAGAATGGACTAAGAGATCTATAGAGGGTTGGCCTCCTGGCCAAACGTTCAACTATTTTTGGCATTTAGAGGTATTAATTGATGGGGGGGGAAATATAAATAGATTTTTTTTCCTCCTTTTTTCCTTTCTTTTCATTTTTCCTTTGCTAGGCTGCCAATGAGTGGTGACTTGCTGTCTGGCATTTGAATCTGACAGTGCATATGCAGAGGTCCCAGCACTGCTGCACCAGGAGTACAACTGAAACACAAACTCGCATCCATCACAGTAGTGTTGTGAAACATCTGCTTGGTGTGTTTGACCCACTGCCCTCATGCAAGGCAGGGGGCATCCCTGTGCCTTGCCCTGGATGCTGTGCCCAGGGTGAGGGGTGTTGGGGTGTCCCCCTGGGCTGGGGGCAAGGGGTGAGCAGGCATCCATGGGGGCCTACAGGTATGGGGAGCAGCCAAACTCCTTGGGACAAGTGTCCAGGGAAGCACCTTTATCAAGCATTCAACAAGTCAGAAAGGCATCAGCACATTAGCTTTTGCAAGGGCAATGGTGCTTAAGACTCCATTCCGTCTTGGAGGCTGACTCTTGCCTGGGTTCAAGTCTTACCAGTTTCCCCACGAGCTGCAGTGGTCTGGGAAAGAGACCCTTACTCCTCATGCAGACAAATGAGTTAAAGTAAACCCTGACATATATGCCTTTAATGGTAATTTTGCCCTGTTAAACTCAAGCTGAATTCAGCCCACATTGTTTTAGTAGAGCAGCTGATAGTAAATCACATGCATGCAGGAGCGCAATAGCAACTGTGAACCCGCTACTGCACATCTGAACCATTGCTTACTTTGATATGGAAGTAAATGTGAACTAGCAATTCCCAGGTGCCTTGGACTGTGTCCGAACCTTGCAGCTTGCTCAGCTGTGCTCCTGCTGCAACCCCTCCCTCTACGGTTTATTTGCATTCAAAAAACACAATCATCAGATTACGCATTAAAGCACACTTTGAATCAACTAAGGCCTGTTTGAAAGCCTAAGAGGAGTGAGAAGGAGGTTCCTTCCAGTAGCATTTCACAGGCAGAGGAGGATAAGTTTTAATAACCTCTGCCTAGCCTTCACATAGGTGAGATTTTGTCTTCCACCACCATAAAATGCTCACAATCTTTATATCTCCCTCATGCAGTAAATAGCACAAACAGTAATATAGCTGTCAATAAACCAGATGAATCAAACTGGTGTTTTTTTGAGTCACTCCTTATATAGTGGTAATTAAAAAGACAACAGTACTTCAGAGTTTCTGCTCAGACTTTTCAGCATTCATCGGTTTCAAGGAAAACATCTCTGAATATCCCTCTTTTCTCTCAGGTTTTTCTCCCTTTACTCTGAAGGTCAAAGGTTTAATTTGTATGCTCATCTCTCTCTTTCACTTTCCAACATATCCCTAATTGAAATTTGACACATATACCCATTAGCTGAATTTATTCTTTTTCCATGCTTCATTAACAATGCTCTTTGCTATATTACGACGCTAATGCTCATCATAAAATGCTCTCCTATGCAATGTGGCTTACAATGGATGGTGATTGATGGTATCAAAGGTAACATGGAATCTAGAAGGTATAACTTTACATGCTGAAATTGCAAGCTGTGGCAGGAATCTCAACAGTCAGGGACAGATTCTGACTTCGCAAGGTCTATTAGAGGGTGTAAAACACTAGTCAACTTCTGACACAGCAGTATTAACCCAGCTAAAGCAGAATCCATCCACCCCTGCCTTTTCCAAACCCAAGTTTATCACAATGAACTTCTTCTGGCTGAACTTGATCTTAATCTACATTATTCACCTGAAACACTAAATATAATTTTCTCCACTAAATTGTGCACAATTGGGTCTTGTAACTAGAAAATGAAACTCAAAACCATAAATGCAAATGAGCTTTTCATTTTAAAACTGCAATTTCCTTTGCTGATGTACTGTACCACTTGTCCATGAAGTTTTGTCTTTTCTGGAAAATGACATTTTCCTATGGCGTATAAGTTTCATAGGGTTGTCATGGAAACTGGGCCTCTATTTCTCCTTCTTTCTCTCTGTCTCTAAGTCTTTCACCTTGAGAGGAAAATGGTTGTCATTTACAGCACATAATTTTGCGGGTTAAACTTTCTATGATGGCTCAGATAGTGATGAAATACAAGCCCAGAGTTCAGGGACAGGGGAAGAGGGAAAAGTCCTCATGTATTTCTAAAGGTGACAGTCAAATCCTTCACTGTCTTTTACCCTCACTTTAGCTGCAGGGGCAAAGGGTGGCAGTCTGACATGCTGAGTAAATGACCCAGGCTCTCTGCTTTACGGCATGTTTATATGGCATCGCAAACAGACTCAAGCTTCTCCTGCCCTTGCTCCAACGGGGGATGCACTGAGCCAGACCTGGTTCAGGGACATATTAGTCCTCGGTGGCCTTCAGCAAACCCACACATCCCACCAGGAGCCAGGCAGCCCAGCCACAGCCCCGGCTGCCTCAGAGGCTGCCCTGTGGGAATGGGGAGATGGAGCTGCTAGCCCACAGGGAGCCCAATGGCCGAGCAAAACACAAGCGCAGGAAGAACATGAAAAGCCTCAAAGGGCAGATAAATGCCTTTGTAGCTGGGAAACAGGGCTCAGTTTTACCGCACTACCAGCCAAGGTTGAAGCGAGCCCTCATAAGGTAAGAGGAGAGGATTCCCAAAGCATTATTTTGAACAAGTTATTGGTTACTCAGCCCAGCTGAAGGAAAGTACCAGAGGAAACGGGGGCTGAGGGGGTCAGGCTTGTTCTTTTGTCCAGACCTACAGACATTTCCCTTGACTAAGACTGGTTTGTTTTAGTGTCCATACAGGGGTCATCTGTGTCACGAGCTCTATCCCGTAAGAAAACAGCTATGAGCCCAGCCACCAGCACAATGCGGATGCTCTTGGAGAAGCTGCACTGAAGGAATCAGAAACTAGTAATGGTGTGCCCAGCTATGGGGCCTTTGCCATGCCCACAAAACATAGCTGCGTAAGCAAGTCTAGAATACGACACCCTAAACTGAGGAACAAAACCCCTTCTCAATCTGCCATCCACTTCAGTAGATTGTTTGCCCATAAAGTCAGAATTGTATATAAGAAACATTTGTCTGTATAGAAAGTACCTTAAGGAAAACTGAAAGGCAACAGCACGAGCAAAAGACCTGCTGCTTTTATGGCCAACCTGAAACAAGAAAAAATGGCAATCCTTATTGTAAGTGCAGCCTTTAAGGTTTTAGCCAGAGGAGGCCGAGATGACTTTGGATAAATTTTGGATAATCATCTGCCCCTCTGAATGTTTGCCAGCATTATCTGAGGTTTATCAACCACTCTCTTTAACCCTTGAAAACCAATTAGCTAATGTATGTAAATGCTTGAGGAATGATTAGTCAGGAGGAGTCATTTTAGTAGCACATATTTAGCAGGGAGAAAAATGGATGTTAAAAAAGAGGCTATTTAGCAAATGAGTGCTTGAAAGCTAAAAGCAGTAGTAAAAAGTTCATTGGTCTTTTTTTTTTTTTTTTGCACTACCAGTTTCACCCATTGGAAGCTGTGCAACTTTATAGTTCCTGTGTTAGAATATCCAGCTCAATAGAGGAGGGTTTTTTTCAGCTTTTAATGAATAGCACTGCTGTGTGCTGCATAATGTGAAGAGAAGAGGTTTGAAAAAGCCTTTGCAGGAACACTACATTGCACTTTTACTTGAAGAAACACCTGATATGTCTTCCAGCTGTTTCCTACAGATGTTGTACATATGCTTAAAGGTCACTGTTCTTTTGAGAGCAACCATTGCTCCACTATCATTTAGATAACAAACAAGCATCTCATGCCAGAATAAATTGTTTTAAATACAAAATGTTACAGAAATAAAAAAGTCTAATCAGCAGATGAGGAATGGAAAACAGATCACTCTGACGGAAAACCTGCCTAATATTTTGACTGGTGTCCCAGCTTTAGACTGCTGGGACTGGTCCCATTGGAAGAGACCTTGGAGATGGCATGTTAGGAGGTGGAGAAGCTGCGCTGCTTCATAGCTCTCGCTCCTGCAGCCACCCTATCACTGACAGAGCTACCTAACCGCGTTGCCCTGCCAAAGTTGAACACCTGGACCCACTCAGTCTACTCCAAAAAACCAATCTGCCTTGTAAGTTAACATGAAATGGGAAAATAGTCACTCTCTCAGAAGAATAATGAGACATGAAATTTTAAGATTGCTATGATATTTGGGGGTGGTTGGGGTGGGGTGGGTTAGAATCAGACTGGGACCATTTTTGAATTTCTGAAAAACCAAAATGCAGAAGGTACTCAGTTGAGTGCTGGTTCCTTTGTGAGAAAGAAGAAAAACAGAAGTGTAGCCTGGCTGTAACCTGCTGTTCGCCTTCAGAAGTAGTATAAATAAAAGGCATAGGTTTAATCCTGGCATATATATTTTTTTAAATTATTAAACTTATCCTGTAATTGATAGCAATACCTTTTAAAACACAGTCATGTAAAATTTAATGGCAAGACTTTCAGATGTTGATGTTTGAGTTAGCAGCATATAATGCTTCAGACTGGCCTCCAAATGACCTCCGAGAAAATTGATGAGAAAGATTATAGTTTTAGTAGTCCAGATTAATCATTGAAAACTAAATTGCAACTCACAGGTATTTACCTTGGGGTATTTGGTCTTCATATTCTGTTGCAGCCTGGGTGAATTCGTATCGTGAAAGTGCCCTTTTCCTTGAAACACCTTGTCTGTCTCCGTTCTCTGTATCCAGTCTCCCATAGATCTGGTCAAGGAACAGCTTGTAAAAATAGAAAAGTGAGCAAGTTACAGTACTTTCATAACAGTCTCTTATCCAACTGGCAGTTTACGAGAGGTTTCATAAACCTATTTACATCAGGTATTTATTCAAATACAGTGGTACATTAGCAAGCTGTCGCAGTACTTAAAGGTGCATATAAAGGAAGTGCACATAATTACCATTTGTTTCTTTATGGTGTTTTATTACAAGAAAGTAGCACAAACTGTCCTGGGCTCTGTTGCAGAATACAAATTCTTCTCAGTATACTGGTGAGTTAGTCAGAAATATTTTAAGCATTTTGGGGTATGTTTTTCTTTCCTATTGAAGACATCTGGTTCTCCTCAATAGATGAAAGCTCATGCTCTTTAGATTAAGTACATTAATTTTTATTCCGCAAACTTGTCAGATGCACATACTGGTCTGACCATCATGTCTAGATTCTGCTTATAGCCAATTTTCCACAGGCTCAGGGTGACTTTGGGTTTGTCACTTCACCTTCCCCTCTCCCATCCATAGACTCAGGTTGTCCGGGCTTCTTTTCACTCATGTCGTGTCAGTCTACTATATTTGCAATATAACTTGCTTTCTTGAATACGTTTGTACAGAAAAATGAGACCATCATCTCAGTTAAGATTCCTCAAAACTAGTGATATGCCAATAAACAAGCAAATCACTGTGTGTTGCTCTAAGGGAAGCTAATTGACAAGCATTGTGCATTCAATTTCCGACGCTCCCTCAAACAAGGTTGTTTTAAAAAGCAAAGCAAGGCAATGCAAACAACCAAAAAAACCAAACACCCAAAACAACCCAAACCCAAAACTTAACAAGCTGTAGTTGTATATTAGTGGTGTTTTCTACAGTCTCCCTTTCACCGAGTTGAGGATGAGGGCATGAGGAGTGGTAGGTGCATCCTTCCAGCCAGGAGACATCGTTTGTGCTGCTGATCTGCTGCTGCCCCAGCCCAGGGGAGACACAGGGCTCAGTCTTTTGATAAAAACGGATGGAAAGCCATTTCCACACAATTACTCTAAGCTGAGGGAAAGAAAAAAGAAAAGTTCTTAGACTGGGAGTGAAGTGATAAAAGGTCTGAACCTTCTAGTAGCCATAAAGAAAAGGAGCTAAAGGCAGCCAGCCAAGAGGAGATAGTAAAAAGGACACTGAATGTCATGCAAATGTCTGCATTTTTGCAACGTATCTCACATGGAGAAAAATTCTTACAGGTTTTAAGACGCGATAATTTAGGGAAAGTGCAGTAGAGTTTCCTATTAACTTCTGACTTTAAAACACATATTCAGAACAACAGGGAGCATGCAGTGTACAGAGGAAATCTTCATCACTACTTTATCATTTCTCAGTGAAATCCAGTAAACGAGGAAATGGGCAACTGAATTTATGGAAGACTGATAGTCTACTGCAGTATCTCCTACCAGCTCTTTGGTGCCCTGAAGCAAACTTGAGCTTCAAGCTGCCTCAAGAATGAATGCAGGATACTGGGGTAGCAGAGCTCCCTTTGTCTGCTACATTGATCCAGAATTTGCACCCGGGCAAAGGAAGTCTAGTAGTCTATTCCTTCAGGCCACTTGCAGCCCATATAAATCAGTCTTGTTCACATGAAACACAAAAAATATTGTGATAATTGCCAAAGTTACTGCACTGATTTCTGTTGTTCTTGGGTACTAAGGTGCAACATCCCAAGATGAAAGCATAAATGAATGGAGATGTTAGTTCTGCTAAAGCCATCAACCCTGTGAACAGAGTGATTAAATTTTCAATGAGAAGGCACTGTCCATTTGCAAAATTACTTTGACTTCCATAAAAAAAAAAAAAAACCCACTCTGGCTGCACAGTTGTAATTCTTGGTGGCTTTCTATTCATATGCACCTCTTTGTGGGCACAAGATAATAAACTACAAAATGAAGGCTTAATTAAAGGAAAATAATTAGAAGTTGGCTATGCTTGGGAGGTTTATACACTTAACGTGTTCATTCACAGTGTTGTCCAATGTACTATTGGTCATACAACCCCACCGCCCCACGTTAATTCTGCCATGTTTGCAAGTAAGCAATGCCATAGAGGCATACAGTAGTGCCCAGCCATGGCTAAGCAAAGCCACCTGGTTTATCTTCACTCCCATTCAAATCCCAATCTGTTCCCTGTTTTGGTCATTGTAAATTGATGCTGGAGGCTCCCCTTCTCTTATCAATACTCATGTATTTGTTCCACGGCAGTGTTATTGAGATCATGACTCTCTACATCTGTAGATGGGGAAAATGGAATACAACCAGTGCAATTTCACAAATAACAGAAAATGTTTGTTTTTGCTGAGTTTTTTAGAATGCTTTTGGAAGTGTTTTGCTTACTCCTTTCAGAAGCATTTTGAACATGGCAAGAAGTGACTGTGCTGGCAAGATTATTTCCAAGCCTCAAAGCTCTTGCTAAATATTCAGAGTGAGGATAAAGCAATGACTGTATCTAAAGGGTGGGTTGAAGGAAGATGGAGCCAGTCTTTTTTCAGTGGTTCCCAGTGACAAGATGAGGGGCAATGGGCACAAGTTGGAACACAGGAAGTTCCATTCAAATACACAGAAAAACTTCTTTACGGTTAGGGTGACAGAGCACTGGCACAGGCTGCCCAGGGAGGCTGTGGAGTCCCCTTCTCTGGAGATTTTCAAAACCCGCCTGGAGGCAGTCCTGAGTAATGTGCTCTAGGCAATCCTGCTTTAGCAGGGGAGTTGGACTAGATGATCTCTAGAGGTCCCTTCCAACTCTGCGACTGAAATTATTATATGATCACCTCTAGCTATATTTTTAAGGGTTACACAGAGATTTAACAGAAGCATTCCTATTCTGCTGAGGAAAAAAAACATTTGCTTGATGTGTAGGCAAGTGACCTCCAGGACAAGGCAAGGCACAAAATCTAAGCCACAGCAGCAGGGAGCTGACAAGCCAGGAGTGTACATGCTTAAACAAGTTTCACTTATTAAAAGAAAAGAAAAACATAAGCTTCTGTTCTGCAAGATGTACTGCACAGACAGAGTCCTATGATTACATGGTGTGCCAGTGTACCCTAATCTCCACTAGCAAAAGGAATTAGGTCAGCAGAACAATTAGGACCAAAGTAGTGTGTAGCCTCCTCAGCTTGAATTCCTCGAGTGACATCTGCAGATTGCTTGAGCTTTAGACACAGATAACGTAGGCTGTCGCTGCAGTATAAAGAAAAGTAGATCCAAGATACTCCCCAACAAAATTTCAAGCAAGTATCTGTCATTTTGCTGCATTGTACTGACAGTGACATTCCTGACTGTTGTTCACAAAACACCTAGCTCTATCTTTCATTGCCACCCATAGCCATGGCCAATGAAAAGTAAAGGGCATACTTATAGAGGTACTTATTTGGTCTTTGTCTCAGATGCAGTAAAAATATTTGAATTTTATTACATTACTGCTTCTAATACTGAAAGGAAGTAGCATTTATAGTTTCTAACAGACAACAAGGAAGCCACTGGATTTTCATGCGTTGAAGACATGACAACCGAGAAACCACAGGAAGGCACAGGAGTGCAAATATAGAGTGATTACAAGAAAGCAGCAAATAGTAAGGACCAAGCTAGCAGACAGAGGAAAAACAGGTTGTTCGATAGCTAAAGACTAGCTAAGGTATGATCATATGAGTAGGGAAGATGACTTTGATGATCTCTTAATTAAAAAAAAAAAGTCTCTGCATATGGCAAAAGCTGATGAAAAAAAAAAAAGGCAAAAGGAAATTTTAAGAGTTCTATTTTAACTTTTTTTTTTTTTTAAATATATGAGCCTCATATTTTAAAACTCAAAACTGCTGATACAGTATCTACGATAACTGAAGATACCTATCCCTGATAGCCTTAAGATAAGGAACACAACTATATTTAGTTTGATCTGTCTTTTATTAACCAAATAGCCCAGAAGAAATGTTGATACCTTCAAGACTGCCTCTCCTGCCTAAGGGAGAATATTAAATATTTTAGTGACTTTTGTTCTGCTGAAAGGGTTCATGGTTGCTGTCAAATGGATCTTCATATAGAAGCACCGAGTTCATTGAGGTTGATGAGCATGCTAGCTGCCTGTCAGTCAGACTAAAATGAAAAAAGCCATTGTGCTCCTATAATGGATATGGCAGATTAAACAAGAGAAGCTATTCACCAAGGTTCAGCTTGACAAGGCCTTTGTAGACGATGAGTCAGGTTTTGGAGGGTTAGGTACTCCCAATTGCACTAGGAGAACAGAATCCATTTTTCTTCTCTGAACTAGTTTCTGATTTAGGGAGCTAATAATCATGCTCATAAAAGGTCCAGCTGAGAGATGACTTGTATGTACAGTACTGAGAAGTGGCACGCACCCCTTTCAGGTTGATGATTGTGACTGCAGTAAAGGATCAGTCAGACCTTGAAGGCTGGCTCTGCACAGAAGAGGGAGACAGTTAGGATTAGCACCTGCCCTATTGATGTATTGCTGTTAGAGACAATTTAAAATGTTTTGAAAATACAGAGAAGTAAAGGAAGACTATGTCTGAAATAATAATGAAATGAAATAATGTGTGACCAGAGATATCAAGTGGGATCAGAGTAAATGGAGTTCAACCAGAAATTTCCTTCAGAAGCTGTCACTTCAGGATGTCTTTACCCCCACTAAAGACAAAGTGAAGTCCCACTTCTTAATTACCTTTTATGATCTGGATGCAAACCACTACCAATCCTTGCCTATTTGACCTGGCACTTTAATTTCTTATGTTTAAGCAGACAATACATCACAATTGTTTTGTTTTTTGGTTTTGTTTTTTTTTTTAGTATTGCCAAGACCTCAAACTGCTTGGCCATGAAAGGAAAGAGAAATGTTTGCTGCCACCCATAAAGCCTTCCCTACCTTGCCGAATTAGGCCCTCTGTTAATTGCTAAGAGGCAGAAGGTTGCAGAAGTTAACTACTAATGCTTTCTCAGTCCATTTAATCATGAAAGGGTCATATTACAGCTGAAATAAGATGTTCTTCTCATTAAGGCAGTGAATTTCAGACTAAGATTAAATTCTTGATCCAGGCACAGATTTGTCACAGAGGGCAAAGCAATTAAAATTTCTGTTACCCACCAGTAAATGGGATAATTATTTGTTCTCCAGACCTTTTTGTATTTGCCAATTAACCCATGTTTGTTTAGACCGCAAGTTCTTGAGAAGAATACCTGTGCTTAGCCTGAGCACATCTATGATGTTGGGGCCTTAATGTGATTTGGGATCAAGCCATAGTAATGCTTTTAGTATGTGCCAGACAGCAGCAGAAAATTTCAGCAAAATAAATGTCCACAGCTACTCCTCATTTTATTTATAACACCCAAAGAACAAAATACAGGATAATTATAGGAAAAGGCAAGGCTGTTGAACATAACCAGAAACAAAGGTAATGTTCTAGTGATGACTGATATCGATGCTCTAGACTATAATTGTAACTATAAGTGACAGTACATGAAAAGAACACAAACCAATTAATTTTTAATCTTTTTCCTGTTAAGTTGTTAAACTATTTTATAAAACCAGATTTCATTATTGAATTACACCAGGAAAAGGATAATGACAAGATAAAAAAAAAATACAGTCTCCACTTTGAGTTCAATAATCTGACATCATCTGAGTAGCAAAACCTGGAAATGTTTAAGGATGGTGTTACAAAACTAATGAATGAGCTTAGTACAGAAGCCAAAATCTTTCACTGCAGATCCAGATTCTGTGTCAAAGCCAAAAGAAGGTAAATTCTCCTAATCAAAGTTACAAATTGACCTAATTAATTTTATAATTAACCTTGATAATTGAAAGGAAAAAGGGTGACCTTCACTGAGTTTATTCCATGTTTAGTTTCAGACTATAAGCAAATTCATTCCTACTAATAAGGCCACTACTCCCAAATGTTGATGGGATAAAGTGGAAATTAATTAGCACATGCAAATGAAGACTATTTTATTATACTGTACCATAGTTCCTAATTAATTCTTCCAAAATATAGAGCTATTTTTGTATTAGATTTTGAGGATACTATGTCTTAGTCATGTACAAACATCAGACTTCTATGAGAAAGCCTGTCTAAACAAACAAGCTTTCTGACAATAAGATTTGTATTTACTTAGACTCCATCTTTAAAACAAAGAATTCCCTAACTGTTTTGGCCAATGATCCTAGCTGCAGTAAATTTTGTAGTACTTAGTCCCTTAAGATTTAGGTCATTTCCCCTCAAGTTGAAAAGTAAAAAAGATGATTCATTTGATTTAGGATTGAGTAAAAGAATAGAATTTCATTAAATCTACAGAGTCATGATCTTCTACATCTGTATACAAATCACTGCATACCACCTGGTAGGGCAAATAACCTGGAATAAGTTTTAAACTATTTTATATTACAATGCCACCAGCTTCAGTGACTTCCTGAAAAGTCTTTGAAGGTCAAGTCTTGTGCTGCAAACCAGGACCATGTCTTGCATAGGCTGTCCACTGCTGTCTGGGAACAAAAGGAATCATCTCCCTCCCTATCTCACTGCAGTCTGGTGCTTTTACCGGTAGGGGACAATGAAAACCTTCTCAGCTGCTCTAGGAAATGCTACCATGCTTATCCAAAAACTTGACCAAGAAGTTTGTAAAACATGTCATCATAGAATCATCAAGTGGCAGCACGCTCCTAAAATGGGCTTGAGGATATTTTCCTGAGGAAGGGGTAGGAAAGTGGTGTGCCTCCCCTAACTGCATCTAACCCATGGGGTTTCTAAGTAAGTGTTCAGTGCAGGTTCCAACTGATATAAGAGTAGCAGAATAACCACAATACTTGCCCATAATTCTTTATTTTTTTTTATTTCTCTTGGTTGCAATATAACGCCTCTTGCCTGCGGCAGAATGAAATTGCAGTCCTGGGATAAAAGAGCAGTAACAAAGCATTGCAAATCTGCTAGAAGTGGCTGAAACTTTGTATTCTTTATACTTGTATTTTAAACTGACAGAACTGAACTGCAAATGTGAGGTGTTCAGATCTAGTTAAAGATAGCCCTACTTGGACAGAAACTGCCAGAACGATACAAGTCTTCAGTAGGAATGACCTGCTACCATCTCCTGACTCACATGTAGATTTGTTCAATAATTGATCTTCACTCATGTATGTCCACTTCAAGCCTGACTTCCCCAAATTCTTTCTTAAAATCTGCAATCCAATTTGAAGATACATGTCTTGGTGAGAGGAAACACTGCCATCTTTGCACACACCACAAGCAGCTCTGCTCAGAAGACCCAGATGCTGAAGCTCAGTGGCTCTCCCTGATGGGTCTCTGCAGCTGCACCTACCACCCAGCACCACGGTGGGAAGGGACAGAGGAAACACTCCATGTAAATGGCTTAGCCCTCATTTCCTCTTTCCTACAGGCATCGGGTAGGAGAAACAGGCGAGTGACAGTTTATAGGTGATGAGACAAAAGAAGTCAGATTTAAAAAAATAAAATAAAAAAAAAAATCTCTGCAACTTTCCCTGACTTACCTGTCTCACAGTAAATCAGGGGAGATAGTAAACACAGGCCCCACTGTGAGACTGACACTTTTTTAATAATTATCTAAGGCTGTCTCCTTCTGAAGTAAAAAAAGCTCTTCTGCTCCCAATACCTTAATAAAAAAAAAAAGTTAAAAATTATATAGTTCATTAGTCCACATTCCTTGAAAGGCATTTAAGTACTGTAAAACAGATGCCTATATTTTTATGCATCAAGGACAGTCTTATGCACTGGAATTGATCCTGGAACAGAAAAAGAAAATAAAACAACAAACCAAACAAAAACAACAGTGTTTTGCTTTAGGAACTCTAATGGTGTAACCCCAGCTGGGAACTAAGCACCACACAGCCATTTGACCACTCCCCCCCACTGCAGCACTGAGGAAGACAATTGGAAGTGTGAAAGTGAGAAAACTCGTGGGTTGAGATAATTACTATGGAGATAATTAACTCTAATCCAGCGAAAAACAGCACAGGGACTTACTGGGGCAGATGTAGGCTGTATATAATGATGGCCACTGGCAAGTTTACATTCTCGTTTCCAAATAACAAGAAAAGCAGGCAAGATTCCCTTCACCCTGAAGTACTGCACTCATCTCTCCTGCTCTGGAATTCACAGTTAGTGTGGGACAATTGAGGGCGTGTGTGTGTGTATTAATTATTTTGGGGTTTAGTCACTATTGAAGCATTGTTAGGACACACTTCAGATGCTCTTAAAAACAAGCAAGGCAACTCTTTGTGCTGAAGACCCTCTTGGGGTCCTTGGTTTGAGTACAGAGATCACCAATGGTGTAAGCCCCAGCAAGTTCTTGAACCAAGCACCATCTACCAGCTAGGTGTTTACCTGCTTCTCTAGGCTTTCTGTCACACATAGTATTTCAAGAAACCCTGGCCTTCAGGAAGCACTGGAAAATCAAATTCATATTACATTTTAGTTTGCATCATCTCTATTTGGTCTCTTTCCAACATCTGCAATTGCTACTGATTTTTATTATTGACACTTTAAATAATAGTAGTTTTAAAACACTTGTACAATCCAACCTTGGGTCTTGGCATGACAGCATAATAGAAGATTTACAGTTCTGTTCAAGTCTCTTGTGCAAAACCAGACAGCGATGACTACACATCCACTGTGTAAATAGTTACCAACAGTATAAAGTTCCACTGTTATTTATTCTACCATGGTATTCAACAAGTAATTTGTTTTTAATTATCAAGCCAAAAACCATGGAATATGACTCATACAAAATTAGGGGTACTCTATTTTTTTTGCTAAAGCTGTGAACAGTTGTTATTTGAGACACACAATACATTGGCTTACCTGAAAGGTGGAGAGTAGCTTCAGCTTTCACATTGAACGGACTGGAACAGGAGAAGCTGGCACTTTACTGATTTAAATCCTTCTCAAACCACAAAGCTGGTAGCTTGTGTACCCTATCAGCTAAATTGTATTCACATCACCTCAATGTCATTCAGCTGGGTAAAGTTCTCCCAGCTAGTAATACCCAGGGAGATGGAAGTTAGGGTTTATTCTTAGATTGCATAACAGTATTTCAGTTTTCTACAACAATGAGTTTCATACAAAGACCTCAAAGTCTTTTAACAGCCTTTTAGGTGGATAAATACAACTATATCTATAAAGTAGAGGCTCAGAGAGATTTGTTCAACACACTGGGAATACTCACCCATGATCACATAGAATGTATTTTATCATTATGATGGCCAGCTGGAATAGAGCACCTTTATAGGGAGACATAAACCATGGAGGTTTCACTATTTCCTGAGAGTGTAAACAAAAATATCTTTTTTTTTTTTTTTCCTCTTTCACACCCTGCGTACCAATTACAATACCCACACTCAGAATTCATTACACTTCCTTTAATTCTCTAGTACAAGGGATCACAGACAAAAGCTGTATCACATCTGGTAGTACTGTATCAAGAACCTGTGCGATTCTCTTGGTTAGACTACTCAGGGAATTATCTTGGCTTGTGCTATAGAAATTTAGAATTATCCTCTAGGTTTTGGGGTTTTTTTTTTAAATACTTTAAAATTATCTACCTACAGCCAACCGCTGGTTCCCAATGTGACTGCCAGTTTCAATGAAAAATCTTTTCAACAGCCTGCAGTATATATTTCTGGTATCGCTACATCCAGTTTTACTGAAGCAAATGCAATATTTTTAAGACATATGTCTGTTCATCACTGAAGGCTCATGTAATGAGAAAAAGGAAAGTACAGTGCATTCTACCCCATGCACAACAGCAATAGCTATCCTACGAAGAATCTGGAGACCTGTTCTTTACTTCAATTTATAGTATATTTCAGCTTTTCCTCCGTTACCTTTAAAAGAAAAGAAGCTAAAACTTCATGAGCCAATTGTCAAAAGTAGTAAGAAACTTGCCAAGTCACAAAACCAGCTCTTTGAAAACTGAATGCCCTGCTCCTTTCAATGACTCCTTCCTAAAACACTTTGCAAGCCCGCTCACTTCAGACACCATCTGATGGCCAACCCCGGGATCCAGGAGCAGAGCACAGACTTCTGGCCCTCACACCCGTGGCTGGCCAGGAGCTGTCTGCATCCTGTCTCCAGTCTGGTGGCACAGCTGGGAAGGAGGCAGAATCACCCTGACTTAATTTACTGGCAGAGTAATGAGTCATAGGGACTAAGATGCCCATTAGCAGGACCCAAAACAAGAGGAAGTTCAAAGGAGTTTAATGCTGCTTTGCTTTCTTTCTACCAGTGTTTTCAGTTTTTATCAGTGTGTCATTCTCTAAAAATAAATTATGATAGTCCAGCTTCTAGCTGAATTTACATATTCTAGAAATAAATTTGATTTTCTCATGTATTTGTTGTGAAATTAAAAAAAAAAAAAAAGATTTCACAGACCTCTGGGGATCTAAGGCTCATGTGTTTTCTAGGGACACAGGTCTAGGGTGTAATATAGAACCAAGGAGAGGCCCAATCACCCACATGTGCAATACTGCCCGAAGATCTGACCCCGCATGGTGGAAGGGTGACAAGCAAACTGCTCCCCAGTTTTGCTGCCCAGCTTGGACCACATGTGCCAGAAGTACTGCAGGAGAACTTCAGTTTGAGAGAAGTGCTGTGAAAAAGAGAGGAGTATTTCTTCCAGGTCCAGGCATGCATGTCCACCCACCCAGCTGCAAACCCACTTACCAGCATGAGCATTTATTATCACCCTCTATCATACAGTGTAGATGTGCCCAGGGACTCACAGAAGCTTTCTGAACGACAGAATGCTGCTCTGTAACGTTTCTTTTCTGTAATTCTTTCCTCACTCAGGCTGACGGAGAATATCCCATCTCTCTCTTAAGTAACATGAGTTCACCACCCTGCAGAGCATATCTGCTCAGAGCTATTGAGGAGATTGCCCTGCAGTAAGGAATAGCTACACCACCAGTACAAGCAGAACCATCAGCCTCTGAAGCTTCTTTTTTTTTCCAGAAGATAAAGGCACTTGGGACCTGTGGGAGGCAAAAAATTCCAGGGTCTTGCCTTCTAGAAACAAGTTTCAGGAGGATCTTTTTGCATGATGGTATTTATTTCACTATCTCGGTCTAGCAAGGAGCTAACTCGGCCGATTGCACTCTGTTCTCGTTGACAGGGACTCATGATGTTGTTATTGATTTATGTGATTACAGGGATTATGTCTGAGGGAGCCAATTACGTCGGCATTCATCTGAGGGGTTGCTGCAGAACTGGGTATGACTTCTGAGTTCAAAATTATGCTGATCAATGCCTTAAAATAAGGTTACAGAAATTATTTGATCACACTAGTTAATTAACAGTTGGAAATGACTGGGTAATCAGAATTAATGAAAACAGGAAGCCGACTCTTTTATGTATCACACAAGAGTGAGGCGTAAATGTTGAATGTTAAAGTTATCACTTAACTATCCTGTTTTAACTGTATACAGAAGCATAATATGGAGATCTTCTATCAATACCCCTGTAAAAGAGAAGGAAAACACAAAGGCAGAATGCAAACTGGTCAAAAAACAGCTTTGTATGAAAGACTAACGTTTTAATATTTTCAAAGACTCATTTTTCATTTTCTGAGATAGCATGTAGGCATCTCATCAACTTTCCCAAGATTTATTTCCAAATAAACCAAAGCATTCTTTATAGAAAACCTTATTTTGGTGAATGAATTTTTTTCTAAGCATCTTGAAAACACCAATAAATATTCCAAATAAACATGTGGCTATGTTTCGATGGAAAATATTAAGGTTGTACAATATCCAGCCTCTTGTAACCAAAAGGCTTAGGTTTTTTTAACCTCATCTGTTTAAGTTATGCATTAATTTGAGAAAATTGCTACAAGCTTCAGAAATCATTAGAATGTTATTGTTCTTTGATCAAAGTCAGTTTGTGATTCTCTTAATTTGAATGATGGCAAAACATGTGTGTACTTAATTTTAAAGCATACAGGAAGTCAAGAAGATACAAGAACATGATTCAAAAACGACGGCCAGAAATATAAACAAATACTAGCAATGGGAGCCACTGATTATCCTTCCATTATATTTAGCTGTGGACTTGAATACTGTGCTCCTTGTATTTACAGCGTTAAAAGTATATTCACCGATTCCTGCAAGGTTCTTGTAAAACATTGTTTCATCCAAGACTGGTTGCATATCCCACTAAGGAGTAACAGTAGATTTGCTTACAAACTGTCCAACAGCACAAATGTATTGAAGTGGGAAGCAGGAATAGGTGCAATATGTTACGAACAGGATTGCTTTCCCATCATCCTGTTAATGAACTCAAGCCAGGTCCCCATCTCATTCTTCTAATAAGTTTCATTTTCCTGTGGCAGTGATATAATATCACAGTTGTCACATGAATACACAGTTTGTCTTTACATTTATTTTTATAATATGAATCACTGTGATGCGTGACACACAGGACTATAACCCTTGCAACCAATACCAGCTATGCTATTTTTATCATACTCCTCTGCAAAATGTTTAACTGTATTGCAAGAAATACACAAACACTTTTTTTTGTCCCCCACTGATCAGTGGTGTTGCTGTCTAGTACTTACTTTAGGAGTGTTCCATTAATTAGATTACTTGATTCAGCCTCCAAAAGAAATGAAACGCTTGGCAAGCTAATTTCATGTCAATACCAGAATGCTTTTCTATCAACTCTGTTGCCGTGTTCACAGGATAAAATGAATAAACATGTGCAGCCTATTTGTGCACTGACTATGTCAAACATAAAATGTCAAGCTAAAAAATGTAAAAAGCAGAGCAGAAGGCAACCAAATTATTTCCAGGGACCGGTTCAATTCAGCAGTTTAAAGTAAGCATTTGGTTTCTGAAATAAAGTGATAGTTCTGTTAAATTTCTTTTTTTGTTTTTTGTTTGTTTGTTATTGTTTTCCCTATCATAAACCTGTAAGCTGGATAGCACAGTTAAAAATTAGGCAGTTAAATATTACCAGATAAATCCAGCCTTCACGTCTACATGTCCCCTCTCCGATTTGGTTCATGTGTAGTCTACGTGTCCCCTATCCGATTTGGTTCGTGTCTCCTGAAATGAGAAAAAAAAAAAAAAGAAGCGTTCTCCCAGCTTTCCAGCCTGTGCTGTTAGCTACAAAGTGCAAGATGCCCCTGACAGTTAAAACACCACAGTTTGGATACGGTTGAATCCTATTTACAAAAGTCCGATTGTAATGCCTAACACACATCCGAATGGCAAAAAGCCAACTCACCAACTGTGAGGAGTCTTCAGACACCAGTCATTAAGAAGAGCAAAGTACTGCTGAATTCACAGAATTATCGAATGGTTTGGGTTGGAAGGTACCTTAAAGATCTTCTAGTTCCAAACCCCCTGCTAGGGGCAGGAAAACCTTCCGCTAGACCACGTTACTCCTTTGAGTAACCCATACAACCTGGCCTTGAACACTTCCAGGGATGTGGCATCTACAGCTCCTCTGGGCAATTTGTTCCAGTGCCTCACCACCCTCATGGTAAAGAATTTCTTGCTAATATCTAATCTAAATCTATCCTCTTTCAGTTTAAAACTGGCGCTCCTCGTCCTATCACTACATTCCCTGATAAAGAGTTCCTCCCCATCTTTCCTGTAGGCCCCCTTCAAATACTGGAAGGCTGCCATAAGGTCTCCCCAAAGCCTTCTCTTCTCCAGGCTGAACAACCCCAACTCTCTCAGCCTGTCTTTATAGGAAAGGGGTTCCTGGTCATCTTTGTGGCTCACCTCTGGACATGCTCCAGCAGGTCCATGCCCTTCTTATGTTGGGGGCCCCAGAGCTGGATGCAGTACTCCAGGTGGGGTCTCACAAGAGTGGAGTAGAGGGGCAGAATCACCTCCCTTGACCTGCTGGCCACGCTTCTTTTGATGCAGCCTAGGATGTGGTTGGCCTTCTGGGCTGCAACCGGACATTGCTGGCTCACATTAAGCTTCTCATCAACCAACACCCGCAAGTCTTTCTTGGCAGAGCTGCTCTCAATCTATTCTCTTCCCAGCCTGTGTTTGTGCTGAGGATTGCCCTGACCCATATGCAGGACCTTGCACTTGGCCTTGTTGAACTTCATGAGGTTGGCTTGGGCCCACCTTTCCAGCCTGTCCAGGTCCCTCTCAATGGCATCCCGTCCCTCCAGCATGTCGATTGCACCACACAACTTGGTGTCATCAGCAAATTTGCTGAGGGTGCACTCGATCCCACTCTCCATGTCACCAACAAAGATGTTAAACAGCACCGGTCCCAATACCGACCCCTCAGGAATGCAACTCATCACTGGTTTCCGCTTGGGCATCAAGCCACTGACCACAACCCTTTGAGTGCGACCATCCAGCCAATTCCTTATCCACCAAGTTGTCCATCCATCAAATCCATGTTTCTCCAATTTAGAGACAAGGATGTCGTGTGGGAGTGTGTCCAGTGCCTTGCACAAGTCCAGGTAGGTGATGTCAGTTGCTGTCCACTTATCCACCAACGCTGTAACCCCATTGTAGAAGACTTCCAATTTCTGAGACACAGATTTCATCTTCCAATGTTTCTTAGTTCTGCCCCTACATTGCCCACCTGAGTATCTCCCAAATAGTCAAATATAAAGATGGAGAAGAGTAAGCAGAAGTATGCATTCATATAAATATATATACCTACCACAACAGGTATGAGGCTGTCAGATACTCTTCCAGTTCTGATCTTAACTGGATGCTTAATTGAAAACACTTTGGGTAAAGCATAATTTTACTCGCTCTCCTACAAATCACACCAATGAAGGAAAGGGTACAGATCTTCAATAAATCTGCACTTGGGACTTGGTATATTCTGGAAGACAGTGTAACAGTATCTTACTGGGACTGATTTATTTGTGCAAGTGGTTTGCAAGTTAAAATCCCCTGCCAGAGTTGTTGCTTCCTTTAGAAATGACATAAAAATTCATTAATCTATTACTATCTCTTAACTATTTAACAAAAATCTCCAGAATGTTTTCAAATATTTTCTTTTCATAAAATAGCTTGTTTAGTGGGGGAAAACTGGATGAAACAGAGGGGCATGAATGGGGGGACATGACAACTTCTAGAAAATGGTTACACCAGGAATCCATTTGTAATAAAAAAAACGAATAATCTATAGTGGATGAATCTGCACAAATATTGATACATATTCATCTAGATATCACAGGAATGAACTTGAGGCAAAAAGATATAAATCATCATTTATGGAAAGCACAAGAAGGAATTTCTTCCTGTTACTTAAAATTCATCTGAAGAGCAAAGAAATGCCATAAGAAAATTGCACAAGATTTCCTCTCCTTTTGTGTACATACACAAATTTCATTCCCTAATTTTTCTCCCTTTACTTGACATTTACTTTGCTCACATCCATGATATAGCCTTTCCTTCTCTGTTGGAGAAGGGGGACGTGAAGCCAAACAAGGTAACAATTTAAGTTCCTTACAGATGTTTCCATTTTCTACCAGTGTTTATATTTACATGAGAAAGAAATGGGCTAGCAATCTCAGCGCAGTACTAACAACCCTAAATCCTTCAGACCAATTATTTTGGCTATTCTTTCCATTTTGTACAAACAGAGCAAACACAAGCCCTGGGCGTGAGTCTCACCATTATCTCAAGATTGGGCCTTTACTACTAAACACATGTACCCCTAGCTGAGAAACCATCCATGAAAGTCCTGGGAAATAAAAATTCTCCATCCTCAGAAAGCAGCCTTGTGAGTGTAAAGCATGCCCCAGCTTGTAATTGTCTCTCCTAACAGCATCAGCTTTCACTCAGAGAGTTACTGGGTGCAACAGTCAAAGGCGGCCAACAGGATAGCAAGGTATTTGTGGGTCCATGCAGTAAAAAGGAAAAGCTGCCCAAATCCTATCTCACATAATTTTGCGCACACTCAGACACACCACACATCCCCCGTAAATCCCTGCATGTGGCTCATGATCCTCATAACATGCTGTTTAGGAAAGGCAGGCTTTCCAGTACTTGCTGAATTGGTATTTAAAACACTGATTTAAACACCTGCAAAGATGTTTAGAACAAAATTTAAATTTCTATTTTAATATAAATGCAGTTTTACGATAAAAGACAGCAGTACTGTCTTTAGAAGCAGTATACATGGGTAAGTGGCAGGGACTTAAATGAGATTACATGCTTATGCAACTTACAGAAACTGCTAAAACTGTATTGTACAGTCTACATAGATAGTTTAGAAACAAAGGTCAGAAGGTAGATAACATATATAAGCATAGCAGCAAGATCAGAAAAATTATATTACATCCAATTTTCTCCTACAAAAGTGGAAGCTGCATATGGGGAAAAAGAAAAGACAAACCCCAAGCCTGCAGTTACAGTGGTTGGGGAGACCAACGAGGGGTGAGCCTTTCCGCCCAGGAGAAGGAGAAGATCTGCTGCCAGCTCCACACAGCAGAGCCCTCTGATCAGGACAGGATCAGAGGAAGGGCTGGGTGGCACAGGGCTCTGGCAAGGTGGGAGGCATCAGCTCCCTTTCCTGCTCAACGCTTTCTGGCCCCTCCTGGCACTGAGGGGACAAAGCAGCAGGCTGCGTTCTT
This sequence comes from Charadrius vociferus, assembly GCF_000708025.1. Classification (NCBI taxonomy): domain Eukaryota; kingdom Metazoa; phylum Chordata; class Aves; order Charadriiformes; family Charadriidae; genus Charadrius; species Charadrius vociferus. The sequence continues at coordinate 3,579,968 of NW_009649570.1, forward strand.
GCCATTCCCCTACCTGCATCTTATTTTGTATAAAAAGGAGCTGATGGAAGTTAAGGCTTATTGGAGGTAGCTGGATTTCTTCCTAGATAGCTGCTAATGTAAGGTTAGCATCTTTCTTTACATGTGGACACACACCCCCCTCAAACCCAACGTACAGTCACAGAATCACAGAATCACAGAATGGTCAGGGTTGGAAGGGACCTCTGGAGATCATCTAGTCCAACCCCCCTGCCAGAGCAGGGTCACCTACAACAGGGAGGGATAGTGCAGTCTATCATTAGGTAGCACTATCCCTCCAAGGCAGCACATTCCTGCAGAGCTTGAAAAGGGGAAGAAAATTTCCACCAGGCTGCAAGCACTGTCCCCTTTTTCACTCTTTCACGGCATATGTGGGCAGAAGTCCCGGGTTAAAAGCATACTCTTAGCATGCGTATAAAAGAAAATCCTTCCAGGAATGGTGATTATTGACTTGCCATTTAAAAGAAAATGGAGAGCAACTGAAGCGAGATAGGAGATATATTGAGGATCAAAGCCGCATCAGACACAATTCACTGCAGGAGGCTGGAGGCTATGCCAAAGCATCAGCAATGGAGGAAAGAATTTCTTAGTGTGAGCCTTTGCAAAATTTTTTTTTTTTTTTTTAAAAAAAAGACCTGAAAGTGAATAGGCAGAAAGCTGATGTAAAAACCTGATTCACTAAGGGCATGGGCTCAGAAACAGCAGTTTGGTTTATATTCTTGCCCTTACCTGCTCACAAAGAGCAGGGAACATACCCACATAAGAACTGAAAACAGAGCTCAGGAAAAGGAACCCAGGAACCCTCCATTTTGGAGGAATTGTTTCAGAAAATTGGAAGCACTGACTTAAAGGCTTATGTCTGTCAAGGTGCCTTTTTCACTTGCAGGCTGGTCTCTCCAATGCCAGCAGATGAAAGGATATTCAGTTTATGGTCTGAGCAGCACCTCCATTTCTTCCAGGTCTCCTGGAGCTCCCACACTCAGCCGAGCCTCTTTGCATCCTCACCCCACTATCTTTTGGCATCTCAGCCACCCACAGGATGGTGGATTATGGAATTGCCTTTGAAGGAGGGAGACAAGTTGTTCTTTTTCTATTGTACAACAGCCTTTTTATATAGATAGTGGGGATTACAGCATTGCTTACATCTGCTTTTGGGCTTGTAAATTTGTGACTCAGAGAGCAGTACTGTAGGGAAGGAGACTGGCAGCTATTGTAGCCATCCCATAATACTGCATCAACACCTTACCAAAACTCCCTGGTATACATGGCATGATAGAGCAATGAATCCTGAGGTGTTTCAGAGACCTTTTAGGACATTCATCCAGATGAGACAGGGCTACCCCTGCTCCCTCTGTACCCACATGACCTGCCTTCCTCCCACAGGAGACCCTGGTGTGCAGGGCATGTGCCCTACCCATCAGGCTGCAGCAAAAGTGCTATTTTCCCCTTTGGTAACATGTTTTCTGAGATAGTGTCAGAGACATCTCGAAATACTGTTGTATATTACAGAAAAACATGCCGTCACTTTTTTTTTTTCTTTATGGACTGAAAAGGAACCGTGTTAACATTTCACAAAGGAGTCACACAGCTCTCAGTGATGTTCCCCATCTCATTACAAAAACTGACGTTTGTTAATCAGTAACTCAAAGATTGAGAAATGGTCAATTTGAAATAAAGTTGTTTCTTAGAAAAGAAACTGGTGCCAAACTAAATGCTTCTTAGCTTCCTGATCACTAGAAATGACAGTTACCTAAATTCCTATTTTACTTGCAACCTTTATCATTATACTAGGCAGATCCAAGATAGACTGAACTCTGTAGGACTTAAAATCTGAGTCCAAATCCAAATATCACAGCTTCTGCCTATCTCTGTTTCTCATGGGTTTGAAGTCATCAGAGTTTGAGATAATTTTTAACAGCAGAGCCAAAACGAAGCATCAGAGCTGGCCTTTGCAGGAAAGCAGAATAGATCTGACTACGGCCGGTAGATATTGGCAGAAGTGCTAATGAAAGACCGTCACAGCTCACATCATCTGCTGGGACAGATAAAGCAAACCCGTTGGCATGAAAAGGTGGGGAGGGAGGAAGAAGTAACGGAAAGAAAAGGATTAAAAACTAAGCAGAAGTATATTTATACACATAAGAATAGTGCTTACATATGCATACACGTGTGAAAGCTCACAATACGGTATTTAATCATTTTGCTAAAAGCTTTGGGGGGGTCAGTGCAGGTCATAGAGCAGAGATTCAGTCAGCACAGAGTGGAGGAGAAAAGCTTATAGGAAAAAAGGAAACAAAAAAGTCTAGTGAAAACTTTTTTGGGAGGAATTCTGAAAAGAGCTGGCTAAGATAAGAGAACTAATGCAACCCGACTTCTTCATTTCTTATTAATGTGGAGCAAAAAATGTAATGAGGGTATGTGAGAGATTATAACAAACACATTTCAGGGGCACCTAGGAGAGAGAGAAAATCCCTGAATCACTTGCCAAGTAGATAAGGAAGCTTTGATATAAAAATAGCAATGAATATCAGCTACAGATGTTCAGTACCTTTGTTCCTCTACCAAAGAAAAGCCCATCAAGTGAAGGCTGGTATTTCCAGTTTCATGTCTGATAATAGATCTGCCTCGAAATGAGAGCTCAGGTGCTGGGGCACAGCTCACCGTACAGGATTTTGCCTACACTCACAGCCTTTATTTTAATACCCTGTACTTTTACACACCACAAAATAAAATTAAATCCTATCAAATGGAAAGTTAAAAAGGAAACGGAGGTCAAACTTCTCTTTTCAGCAATGTACCTCAGCAGTGGCTGTATGCCAAAAAGAGTAATCCTTGGGATGCTGTGCTCTGCGCTGGGACAGCACTGCTCAGTGAGATGGGAGGGCAGAGCAGAACCACGCTGTTTCTGACAGCCTGGGACATCCAGGGCTTCAGCCCAGAGGAAGCCAGGAAAGACAGAGAGAGAGACTGCCGTGCCATGGAAGAGAAAAGTGGGATTGGGGCATAAGAACTTCTGGAGGTTTTTTCAGCAGCAGCAGCAATCTCCCCTGGGCTCCCCTGAGGGCAGCATTTTGGCTTCTAAAATTTAGCTGTGAGAATCCTCTCCAGGATTCTTCACGGTTGACCATGGTGATGAAGAAGCGCAGGGATGAATCCACCAGCCCTGTGGTCTCTCTGCATCGGGTTACCTCTCTGCCAGCCCACCCTGCAGAAGTTTAATTTTCTCTATTATGCTGCCATGTCAAACTGAGAGAGGATCGTGTGTATGGAACTGCTCCTGCAGCCAAGTTGCCCCGGCAGAAGTCAGCAATAAGCTTCTGCTCTGTCCAACACAACAGAGCTGAGCCTTGAGATCACGAGTAATATGGTACTGACGTTTTCATTTTGTATTTTCAGAACTTTCACTTTAATATCTCAATATATTCCCCAGAGCATAAGACAACAATTTTCAGGCCAAATTGAATTAGTGAGGCTGGGTAAAGTTTGCATCTTTCAGTATTCTGGTTCCTGTGAGAAGATACGTTTATGTTCAGCAATCTGAATACTACAAAAAACATTCATTTTTACCATATCACTTCAGCTGAGCTTGGCGTAAAGACTACCAAAATTGTGTGCCTTGCTTATTATAACTAATACTCTAGCTAGAAAAGAACGTTAGTTGTGTGTTCCAAATTTCTTCATTTTGTGCACTTTTTAAACATATATACATATGCCAGCATATTTCACAGGCTTTTTGATGTTTTATTATCTCGGTATGTGGGTGGTTTGGTTCCAGCAATAGTTTGAAGTGCAAATTTGCCTCTCAGTTTTCCTATGTGAAGGTTAAAAATACAGTCATGAAACAGCCCCCACACATTTTTTACTGGGTTTCCAAAGCAGAAATCTCAAACAAAGCACTTTTCCTCAAACATTAGCATTATATTAAAAAAAAATATCAAATAAATAACTAAAAATCAGCTGTTAAATGAACATGAAGAGCTTCAAGACCCCCTGTCCCTAGATATCTTTCCATATCCCTGAAGCATTAGCCAAAATTCCAGCCCTGTTAAAAATCTCTTGAGAACAACAAGCATAGCAGCAAAGGGTATCATGATGGGTTGGAGATTAACTCGGCACCTGCTGTTTTCAGCCCACTGTGCACTTCAGGTGTTTTGCATCTTATTGTGACTCATATGGAAATGAGGAGATGGATCCCAAACAGCTTTACTTTAAAAACCAAACATAACATCATCTTTTTATTAAATGAGCACTTCCATCTGATGTACTGGAAACAAATATGAAAGTGTTAGCTGCAAGTTATTTTTCATTCTTTAGTTGGTGTTCTTGCAAAGCTGGACATTATTTGCCAAATTCTGCTGGTCCGCCAGTCAATGGCAGCAGCAACCATTACAACATGGCTCATGGGAATTCGGCTGTCTGGAGGATTTTTGAAATCACACCAACTGTGCTGCACAAGCCAGTGAGGAGAAGGAGGCAGCATGTTATCGGAGTATTTTGTTCTCTATGTCTGAAAAACTTAGGAGGGTTTTCTAGATTTTTCCATGGAAATTAATGTTTAAAAGTATTCCCAGAGCTCTCAAGCTTTAAGTGCTGTTATGAAGACTAGAAAATGCTAAAGAGAGCTTGCTGACTTTTAAAATTAACACCTTTCTAAAAGACAAAAAGTTGCATAAGGGTCTTTCCAGGAAGCCAGGTACAAGTGGAGTGATGAGCCTGTGCCTAGGAGGGGTGGTACAGCCCCTTGGCCAGCTGGGCTGAGGTAGCTTGGAGCAGCCTAGCAAACATTTGCTGCTGGTGCAGAGCAGCGGTAAACAATTACTTCTGTGCAACAAAAGGCAGCAGGGAGAAAAGTGTGGTTTGCTCAGTCAGATTTTCTTCTCACAATGAGCTTGAGGCACTTTGTGCCCCTTATAGTCCTTTATTATTGCGGTAACCTTGTGGAGAAGTTGAACCTAGGATTGAAACAGTCAGACATTGAGACAAAGGAACTAAAAAAGGAGATTTTTCCCAATTTCTTTGACTTCAAGAATCTCGAGGTGCTGCTTTTTAAGCTTAATGAGAACAGACAGAAGTGTGATTTTTCAGGTTGCAGATGCTCCTTTTAATGTCAGCAGATTAGAGCTGAAGTAGTAGTTGCAGACGAGTGGTTATAAGTGACCTGGTCCCATACTGTTGATATGCTGTACCTTTCCCAGAAGGTGGCTTTTCTGCTGCTGCTAAGCATAAGGAAGCTAGGTGCAAAAGTGATGATAAAGTGTTTTTTTCTTTAATCCATGCTGGCCAATGGTAATAAGATTCTTAATCCACCAAATGCTACCATGACAGAAGTGAATTCGATCTGTGGATTGGTCTTTCCTTTATTCCTTTGGATACATTTTCCTTTGTTAATATTATTAACCCTTTCCCTGGAGACAGCCTTTCTTTTCCTTCTTTTCCAGCTTTGTGACCCCTTGTCCTTTGCTTACCCAGACTTTCAATTTCCTTTCGCCGCTGCTATGTACATAGTTTACAGACACCTTCTTTCTCTTTCTCTCCTCGTTCTTTCAGCCTGATACAAGCTATGCGTTTTCCAGGTAGCCTGAACGGTAAGAGTGTGTCTTTTCATTTGAGGGAGATATGAAATATTAAAACCAACATTTCCTTGCTTCACTCTCAGTAAGAGCTTAAAGGAGCTGTTACAAGGATTATTTTTCCTCTACTTACTGGAAAACAAAGATAAAATTGTAGCTTTCAAGTAGGTCATTTAATCTTAGAACATTTAATTGTGAGGTTGCCAGCCGTGATTTGATTTCTCATCTTCTTTTGTTCCAAGGTTACAAACCTTCCAATTCATTTATATTTATAAACAATGTTCCCACTATATTACATGCATGGATTATTAGGAGCACCTCCCAGTAGAGTACTGTCAACTTTTTGTACATAATTAATTGAAAGCCTCAAAGTTACCTTTTATCAAACTTTCACAGAGGTTTAGCATATCAGAAATCTCAAAATGAAAGAACTCTATTTAGACCAAAGGGCTATCCAGCTTACCCAAGTAAGGAAATACTCTTTATTTCATGGGATTAAAAAAAAAAAAAAGAAAGGATTAAAGCCAAAGTGGAAATCACCTAGGGCAGAATGTGGTTGCACTGATAACAGAATTATATTTCACAGTAAAGGGAGCCAAACCCTGGCTCTAATTAACAGTCCACTTCTGATGAAATAAGTTAAAGGAGAAAACTGCTAGCCCAAAACTATGATCTTACCTGCAAAAGAATTGAGGTGGGAGTAATAACTGACCCCTAACAGTTTAAACGGCTTATAAATTATCCGCGAGAGGGAAAAAGACTGGAAATGCAAAGCTCTGCCTATCTGCATGGCTGCTGCTTTTTACAGTAGTTCCTCAAAAGCAAATTGAGCCTTTCAGCTTCAAATTAACTTGCAAAACTTTGAATCGAAGGCCAGGTCAATCTCATGCAGGCCCTGTGCACGTGGGAGTCCACACATTACCATCCTAATTTCATACATGCCATGTGCAGCATGTGCGAGCGGGTCTGGGATGGCCCTGCAGCACCGGGGGTGAGCTGGCTAATAGAGGAAACACACATTTCTCCTTGTGTGCCTTAAAAAAGCCCTGCTTTTGTGTTTCCTTGCTATCCTAACACATTTTGGATCTCTAACCACGAGCTCTCTGCTGGGGAAAGTATCACAGGGAACATGATTTATAGGCAGCAACTGTCCCTTTGATTCAGACCGTTGCTGGCACGTAATAAATAAATGCAAAACTCTCAACAGCATGTTGCACTGTTTAGCATTTTACTGGGACTTTTGGGGCAGGGCCTGTACGAGCATTATTACTTTGCATAAATTTTGCTATGGAAGTTAAAATTTTGGGGGAACTTAAGGGCTTATTCCCATTCTTTCCTTTACAACAAATTACTCTTGAAATCAGGCTCTGCTGTAGGCAGCAACGCGATGAGCGCAGGAGATACTTCTCATGATTTCACAAGTTAGTGGACTGGACCCTTTTACAGAGGTGGATTATCTGGAATATGACTGATGGTTATGTTCCCACCATTCACTCCAATGGCCAGGAAATAACATGGGCTCTGTATATGAGATGAGGAAATCTTTGAGCCACACTGCCAGCTCTTATAATTGTTAACAGCAGATTGAAACCACTTCCCAGTATCAACAACTTTCTGTTTTTCAAGTTCTATAAAAAGCAGCTTTGCAATGTGGCTATCCGCCAAGGAGTTTTCCTTCTCCTTGTAGGTCACCGCTGGTGTAGCAGCACTTTAACTGAACAGACAGTTTCTCTCTAGAGAAAGTCATATATTTAGTGCCTCAAATGCTAGGTTAGATGTCAGATTTAATTTGAAACCTGAGATGCTGTAATTCAGAAGAAACTCTGGGCAAAATGTTCATGATTAAACAAGAGGACATTGGTTTTACTAAAAGGAGTTCTCTCATTCTGCTTGATATTAATTATCTTCAATGAGTAATGGTTTACCCAAAAAAGATTAAGAAAGCAAAGGCTGGCAGACTTTCTCTAAAGTTGCCTATGGTACTAAAAGATAAAAAAAGTTAAAGATCCTAACAATGGAATCTTTACTCTTATCTGCCCTCTTACCAGTGCCCAGAGCACCACTACGCTGTCTATAACAAAGAAAAATTCCCCTTCCAATAGACTGAAATTGGAATTTTGATTTAATAGGGTAGGAATGCAAATATTACACCTTGCAGCATTCTGAATGAGTAATTTACTACACAAACCTTGAACACAATGGTACGTTTTGTATCGCGCTTATTCCAAGATGTCTATGCATTTCTTCTACACACATAAGCCAAAATCCACATGGCTGTCCTTACAGAAATAACTTGGTCACCTTAGAAGCTTATATTTGTTTTACTTCAGCAAATCAGCTTGCCATAGTTTATGCATTCCCATTATACATATCCACATCTAAGGTCCTCATCCTGGGCTTTATTTTTATTCGGTGGAGATCTAGTAAATGCTAGAACATGGACTACCTTAACATAAAATAGATGTCTACATTTGCTCATATGTCATCTCCTGACTTCTGCCAATGATAACAACTAGATATCCAATGGAGATACAGAGATCCCTGAGTAACTGCCTCAGATGTAGACAGAAATACTAAATACCGTGACCCTGAGTTCCTGTTACATCTCTATATACTGTCAAGCATGGAGCTTTGGACTCAGAAGTTTATAGATGTAAAAAAGTGATCAAATATTTTCCTCTTCTTTCAATAGATACAAAGGGAGGCTGATGTAAGGTACAACACTAGCCAAAATCAGTTACCTGTTAGTGATCTGTAGTCTTTAATGAAAGGGGTGAAAATTTCGTCTCTGTGCAAGTAGCAGAAGTCACCTGAAAAGGCTTGGACATTGCCAACTCCCTTAATCGCTTTCATAAAAGACTAAGATTGTATGAACTGCAGTAAAAAGCACTGATTGCCACTTCAGGACTTCTAGTTGAAAGCACAGGACACCCCCCTGCTGTCTTTCTTCATCCTGTGCAATATCTTGCAGAAATTCTGTACACTCATTTTCTTAAAGAAAAAAAAAATCATTGCCATTAGTGCCTTTCAGGACACCTCCTATAAATAGTTAAAACTGCCCTGCTTCACTCAGTTTAATTATTTATTTGGAGCATAATTACTTTAGATGTCAGATCCATTATCATGGAAGTTATAAATGATACTGAAACCAAAACGAATGCTGTCTTCTCAAGATCAGTAACCTTACCATTACAGACACTATTTTAATTGTTGTTTCATTGCAGAATCCATATAGAAAAAGAACGAAATGTGAATCTCAGACTGTCCTGAGATTTAGTTCAGAAGAGCTAACAAACCTACAGATAACAAGAAGTGAAGGATTTCCCATTGCAGATGCTTGTCTGTGCCTGTCAAAGTCTTGCAGAAAATAATATATCCCTCAGCAGCAGCAGAATGGGTAAAAGAAATAGTATTAAATGTGAATATATCATGATAGAATATCATTGTTATAGCTGGAGTCAATGAACTTGAATTCATTCCTCTCCATCAAAACCTAATCCTTCCAATCATACATAGGTGTGCAAAGTAGATGCCTACCAAGACCAAAACAGAACACGCTTCTATTAAGTAAAGAAAGGTAAAATATGTTTATTAAATTTATTAAATACTCAATTGATTTCTTGATAGTTTGCACACATCTGCCTAGTTCTGTGAAACATCAACCTTGCCCACCTCTCAGAAGGACACCGAACTTTTTCACTAAAAATATTGTTGCAGTTAAGCACTTTCACAATGCTCATCTCCTGTCACTGAATAGGAGAACATGTGGACGGGGTCAGATCAAAGATCTGTCCAACCCACTAACCTATCTCCAGTAGCGGCTGAAGGCAGATGGCCAGGGGAGATCTGAAGACTACGACACGAAGTCTGACACTTCCCCTAACAGTCCCTCAGCTGCCAATCATCTGCAGCCCAGGGATTGCTGGAGCTGCATGGGGTTTCTTTGCTCTTAGTCACGTCCACTGGACATCCCCTCCCTCAATATGCCCGGTCTTCCCCTTGAGCCATGGAAACCTTCAGCTTCAGTATTACTTTAGCCCAGGACGTTCCATGAAGACCAGTCCTATCCAGCCCCTCTGCACAAGGGCTGACAGTAATTGTGATCTGTCTATGCAGATTTTCTGGTTGTGCCTATTTATCCATTAGTCTTCATTTCTAATTCTGTACTATTCTTCCTTGTCATACCCTCTTCTATGCATAGCATACTTACACTCGCACATTTGTGCTTTATTATTGTATGTTTGGTTTTGTATTTTGGTGCTTATGAACTATGAGAGACTGTATATTCCTGGAATACTAATTCAGAATTGCTATTGGAAGTGACCAAGTTGTACCGCATGAAAATGTTTTGCTACATGACCTAAAAGACACCCAGGGATTTCCCTTTACCCAAAAAATCAACATTGTCACAATCTCAACATTGCTTCTCAAGAGGAATGTTCCATAACATGGAAAATAAGAGGAATATTGTTAGGTACAGACTAAGGGGTTTACTTTTGTTACTCAAAAAATAACTTACTATCTGTCCTCACCTCTGTAAGGTTCAGTCCTACACCTACTCTGTATCACTAGTTCACTTTGGCAGATTTAAACATTTAAGGCCAGGTTTTGTAATATTTCTACCAGAAGCCAACTTTCTAATTTCTGAACATATAAAATGTTGGGTTTTCATCCACCTTTCAGGGCTTACTATACTGGATTTGAAACCGTCTCTACTTCTCATTTACTATATGCCACTTTTTTTTAATTGCAACCAAAATACCATCTGTGCTAAAATTTTTTACATGAGGCTTTTGCTTTGGATATCAACTATTTCTATAAAACATCACTTAAAATCAATTAGTCACTTTGGACATAAAGATAAACTAAACAAACAGTTACATATATCTTTCCATGCCTTTTTCCATTAGCTTTTATGGTATTTTGAGAAGCACCAGATTCGCCTGATGAATGGTTGCCTATTTAATGACAACAGATAAAAATTCTGTAACAGCAGTTGGGAAAAAATACAGGGGGAAAATACATCACTCTGCTGCTTATCATCATGCTGAATGAAGGAAAATATCCTGAAGCTTAGACTAGTGACTAAGACAACTCAGATCTCCTCCATCTGACGATGAGGCTGGTGTCAGCCATGAGGTGATGCCCAATGAGCATCCCATGCCCTTCAGCAAGTTGGGGGTCGGTCTGAGGAGGCAAAGATGCAGACCCCAGCTGAGAGAAACTCCTGTTGCAGGGGTGGGAACACAAGAAGGTAGCTCAGGAGTTGCGGCTGTATTTCAGGCAGGAATACAAACTACAGAGGCTAGACACAAGCTTTGTTCTTTTTTTAAAATGTAATTAGAGATTGTCTTTTCCCTCTGCTGCCAACCCAAATGCTCAAAAATCATAAATCAGGATCCCAAGCACAACAGGACTGACTTTGAAAAGCAGGAACTTTAAAAAAAGCATTGGCCATATTTTTCCCTGAACACCATTACAAGAAGGTTTCCAAGGCTTTGAGGGAGACCAGCATTATACACTGTGGGAGACCTCGGCTGGCCCGAGGGATCAGAATACAAGTTTAACATTGACCCTGAGCAGATACCCGTGTACCCTTGAAGAGACAGGAGAGTCCTGAGAAGATCTGAGCAAACAAGATAAGGGTTGGCAAACATCCTGGCTTTGAGCAGAGCATGAACAGGGCGTGATCAACAATTGTATTGGCTGGATGGTGTGTGATGTGAGAGTGGATTGGGCAAATGTAGAATGGTAGACTATATGCACAGATAAGATCCAGGTAAAAGGATACAAAATAGCACTTAAAATAAAATATACGATTGCTGCAACTTGATATTCAGTGTCGTGTCCATCTCTGCAACGACAATACACCTGAATTCCTAGAGCTGCAATGGCTACAGACTTCACTGAAATTCATTTGGGTTTTTTTTCTACATTTGTGTTATTTCACGTCTCTGCATAGCAGACCTTTAATATTACACAATGCCTTGACACCAGACTGCTGGGGACCATGGGTGAAGTCAGATAGCTATTCCAGGGTCTGTGGGCTTCTCTGACCTTCACTGGGCTGCAAAATTAACTAAGAAATACTCCTCCCTGTGCCCCGTGAAAAACACCTCCATGATCTCTGTGTTAATATTTACTCTGTATTGATACCTGTGGCATGTTAGATACTGCCTATATGTAAGATCTGGGGCTTTCAGCTGTGTACTCATGATCAGGTTAATCTCATTTAAGTATGGGTTGCTACTAAGAAGGAAACTCCATCCTGCCACTTGCTGCCCAACCTGTAGAGCAGACACTGCGATAATGATCCAGTAAACTGGATCATGGAAGTTGTCTGGTTGAAAAAGTGACCTGACAAAAAATTATCGGATAGTTTTCAACATTGGCTCCATCAGGTGGTTCCCCGCACAGCCCTTCAACCATTAATGCCAGGACAAAGGAGAGGTCAGGGACACAGTCCCTTCAATCCGCAGTTAAATTGCGGTCATGGAAACAGAAATAAATTCCATGAGGTCGTTTGACAGTCCTGTGAGTCAGGACTGTTTTTCTGCCATGCTTAGAGGCCAAGCCCTTATGCTTAGAGCATAAGCTCTCATAGGCTCCTCATGCTTAGAGGACCCAAATATGGGATGGGAAATTACAGATGTTATAGTTTTTTCTTTCATGCTTTGTCACTCAGATCTTCAGATTACAAACCCTTCAGGGCAGGGTTCACCCATCTTTCTGCCTCTACAGAAAGGGCTTTACCCTTGGCTGGGTAACAGAAAAACCATAGAGGGAGGGGACGGACAGTGCTACTATCCTTTCCAGCAGAGGCCCAAATAAAGCTTGCTCCTCTTACGTAAGTTACACAATAATGAATAACTGCATTTTGCACACTGAATTCAGAAATGCACCTATTAGCAACCATAAAGGATCCTTCTTGACTAAATCAGCTTAATCTCACTGCCCCTTGACAGAAACTTTACATGGCCTGGAGGTCACATGCATGCTATTTTACCTCCTTTCTCCCTGTGTACACACAGTTTAGACCTCCAATATGAATTTTACAGGATTGCAGATCTGGGGGCATATCACTAAGAAATGAGGGATTTGGAAAGTAAAAGAACAAGCCTTGCAATTAGAGTACAACAGTTTATATTCACTTTTTAAGTCATAAAAATTGCAAACAATTGCCTTGAGAAGGCAGTCGCAAACAAAGCAAGCTCTGTAGGCCTGATTTTACTAAATGCCAGGCAAAGAAAGATGTAATTTTAAGCAACTCGCTGTGTGTAATAAAACCAAATCTAACCTTAGAGGGTTTTGAGGTTCGTTTTTTTTCCTGAAATCCCTAAAAGAGAAGCTTTGTTGGGAAACAGTTTTACTGAGAACGCCTCAGATTGCTTAGCATGGACATGAATAATGGAAGAACACAGTCATCGCAGTAATCCTCTTGGGGGGCTTTCCCAGCACCTTGTTACAAGCTTCTAAGAAGCATGAATGAAAGCAAACTATAGCCTCAGCCTGGTCCTCCCTGTCCACCCAGAAGTCCCTCCAGGCATGGGCCAGACTGGTTTGAGATTTGCAGTTTTCCTGCTGGTGCGCTCACAGGGTGCACGCTGTACACACCACAGCCTATGTAGCACAGCGTATGTCCTGTACATACCATATCCTACGCAGTACAGGGTACATGGTGTACACCTTTCTTTTAGGCATATGCATAGATTTGCAATTCAGGGCTAAAGCAAATTAGCAGAGATCTCTTGGCACCAGTGAAGTGATAGTAACTTACACACCAAGGATATATTTTTAGCTACTTTTTGCTATATACCATATATAAATTAAGATTGAAACTTCTCGTGGACAGTCTAAGGTTAGGCCTCCTTTTCAGACCAATACGATGTTATCTTTTGAAAAATAATTCAATATTAATTCAATAGTTAAAGAATAGTTTAGTAAATCTTTTGTGTGAGAAACCTCACCAAGTGAAATCTACTCACAAAAGCAGCACAGGGCAACATAACCACAACTTTAATTTGCTTCTGCTACTGAGCAGGTTGGCTTGCCCCTGTGCTTTTCTGTAACAGTAGCTTTGATTATACTTTTATCTATAAAAAAAAAGTCTGCATCTGACAGCACGAAACAGATTTATTTCAAATATGGAAAACTATAAAGAAATAACAATAATAGGATCTCTTGCTTGTGTGTGGGACAGTGAATGAGAACATAAGTTCACCTACACAATTATCTATCTGAACAAGGTCAGAATTTCAGCTCCGGTGACCTTGTGGTCACAAAGATCACAAATCACAAGACAGAAGAGGTTAAAAGAAAAGGACTTTAATCAGTCAGTTGTACATTGCTACAATACAACCTGCACTTGTTATATCTCTGAAACTGGTTTTCTTAAGACAGAAATTAGGCTTCGTCTCATGTTCTTCAATAGTTTACAAAACACAGCTCACAATCATTCACACTGTTGCTCAACAGCAGTAAGGGAAATATCTTTTCATTTAAAGATGAAAAAAACACAGAATGGAAGAAAACAAAGAAAGTGCCAAAAAACCCCAGCCATTATACATTTGCTCTGGTGAATTTGGCATAGTCCTGCATACAAGTCCTTTTTAAGGAAGCTGTGGCTTAAGTTCAGCAGAATGTAGTAATACTGATAAGAATATTACGGTAAACTTGATATCAAGAAAATCAAGATTCTAGTGTGTGTAGAAAAATATGCTCGGTGAACTAAACTAATAGAAGTGTTCCTACTTACTAGATTAGTAATACATCATTCTTGTTTGCTTTAGTCCATATATACCAAGTTACACTCCCTCTGGATCTTGGCTGAGCTGTATGACTCCTAAAAGAGGTCCCTGTTTTGTAGCAATTCCTAAACCCCAAAATAGATCAAAATCACATTTAGGTTCTTTCCAGGCTGTAAAGGCACAGAGACCTTACCCCACAGCTTCAAAATTCATAGCTCTCCCTGCCCATGGGTGGTCAGTCCTCCAACTCATGGAATAGCCATAAACACTACCAAAATTAAAAATATATAGATCTGCTATGAACACCAGAGCCTAGATCTCTGCTGGTATTCATATCCAACTTTTCATGCCATCTTATTAAGGACTATGTGAGTATATAATGTAATTTAGAAGAGCTTTTCTGCTCATAAAGCTATGGCATCTCTAGAGGAGTTAATATTTGTTCTGGGGATCAACAGGCACTATGACTGAAATTAAAGATGACTTTTTCATTTAAAAAATCCTTCCTAAGCCTCATTGACTTAGTGTCCTATACACAACGCCAAGTTCGGAGCAAAAACAGAGACCACAGAGCCATAGAGTCTGATGACAGAAAAAGACAGTTATCGGAGGGGTTTTATCCAATTTGATCCTACTCGGAGTATAACTCAACTTCACACAATGTTTTAATCAAAGTAAGCTTTTATGAATATCCACTTCTACTTACTCTAATGGATCTTAGGACTGAGAAACACGTATGCTAGAAAGCGGGACCTAGCTGTTAAAGTAATTCTCATTAGGTAACACAAAATTAAGAGAAACATATTTCAAGAATCAGTGAGTAAAAGGAACTAGGACACAGATGCACTCACTCAGCA
This sequence comes from Charadrius vociferus, assembly GCF_000708025.1. Taxonomy (NCBI): domain Eukaryota; kingdom Metazoa; phylum Chordata; class Aves; order Charadriiformes; family Charadriidae; genus Charadrius; species Charadrius vociferus. Next base: position 3,595,160 of record NW_009649570.1, read on the forward strand.
TTTATGAACTTTCCTTGGATAACAACAGTTAATTGCATAAACAGGTTACAAAGAACATTATTTTGTAGAACCAGATCAAGCAGGTGCACAGGCCCTCTGTGATTTGGCCTCTTCAGTGTCAGAAGTTCCATGAACCGTGTAAGAAGAGGCACCGAAGTGGGAAGTCATCAGCTGTCCTCATGCCCTGCACTTCCCAGGAACAGTGTTTTGAGGATGTGTATTCTGAATGGTAAATCTTTTCAAAGCCTCTAGATCCCTCCTTAGACAAATACCAAACAATTAGAAAATGTGTTTCATTTCCCCAAGGACATTAAATTGAGAGGAAATCCAAACACAGGACTGCTTTCTAAATTTGCCTTTATGCAACTTCATGTTTCAAAGAATTAATATACAGTGCCAAAAGCTATATAATAAAAATGAAAACAGTATCTCAGGAGTCTCATTTTCTTTTGCAAGGCTAATCAGTACAATGTTTTCGGGAGATACGTTACCCAGACCACCTCAGACCGCGATCCCCTGTTATGTCGAAAGGAAGCAAGTGAGCATGAGAGGTAGTGTTTTCATTACACTTTAACAGACTTGTTTTGTGATGTCTGCAATCCGAATGTGAAGGAGGGAACTAATACTCCTGTGCATTTAGCATGTGCTGTTTAGAAATATGGTAAATTAGGCAAACGGTTCAGAAGCGTATTTGTAGATGAGGAGGATCGCAGAGCAAGCCAATGGAAATCTTGCCAGGTCCCAGGTAGGTGGTAACTCTCGATCACAGAGCAAGCCAATGGAAATCTGCATGCCAGGTCCCAGGTAGGTGGTAACTCTCACAAAGGATTTAGAGTCACAGTAATGAAAAGAAGTGACACCAACATCCCTGCCAAACAGCACAGGAAAAACTGGGACATTGCTTAGAGTATGTATACTTGGCTTATGCCTAGAAAATACTTTTTATACATAAATATGTATCAGAATATATAATCAGATAGGGCAGGGATCATCCCTAGAAACCTAGCAAACAAGATAATTTTTTCTGGGATTAGTTCTCAGAAAAGGGTAAAAATCCCAGACCCATTAAATTAGAGGAAAATTCATTATGTAGAAGCAAGGATGGTTGGATTTGTTGGGGCCCATATAACACTGCAAACATGAATGCAATCCCTGAATGCCTATCCAGGGATAAGAAAAAGTTCTTGAGTTTACAAAAGCCATCCATCTCAGCGAAAGCAAATACCACAAGGGCTGTTTCACACCATGATTCACTGTTGAAAGTTTTAATTCAGGTGGGCTCTGGGGTCGCTGTTGTCGCTCCTTCACAACCCTTTACACGTATGCTTAATTTGACACACAGAGCCAAAGATTAGTTCTAGCAAGTCCTGACATATCCTTAACTGTAGGATGAAAAAACTCCCACTGACTTCAAGTGTGAGAGATCAGAGACTGAAGGATCAAGCTTTATAGCAAGTAGGGTCAAGCAGAAAGTTTCCAACCCACAATACGAGCTCTCTTTTTCATTATATATCACTGCTCTTCTCTGAAGGACTATTCTCTCTCCCGAATGGCAGTTTCTCTTTTTTTCTGAATGGCCATTATCAGATCACAGCTTTATACTGAAGTTGTTTATAAATGTTCCTTATGACATTTCCTTTATTTTTTTATTAAGTCATTTTTCTAACATGAAACAGGACATTTATTGTTCATATATGAGTCAATGAACCTGCAAAAGCAGCCTCCATAAACCCTGTAAACCTCCTCAACAAGCAAAATGACTAACTGTGATGGACATTCATAAATCACTCCATATCATTCATCATAATCCCTGAAGTTTCATTAATTCCTAGAGGAAGGCATAAATGTAATGCACATCTTAAGGAGCCAGCAGGTTGGCTTGCTCTCTAGGCATAAAATAAATACGATGCCCTCTTCCTTACTCAAGAGATGCAGGTTTTGCATGTGCACAAAGCAGAAAATCAATGTCACTCAAAACGTGGGGATATTCTTCTAGCCAGCCCTACAGGCATTGATTTTGTTTTCAGAATGGGCAAATGTTCAGTCCTAATCCTGCCTCCACTGAACTCAGTGGACATTTTTCCCTCTGAAGCTCAGGCAGAATTTTATATATAAGGCTTTTGATCTAACTCCGATTTTGAGCAATCAGGTTAAGGGTGCAGTTTTGATTTCCAGGAGAACTGAGGGGCCACCTGTGTCTCGGACAGGGCTGCACAGGACCCTTTGAAGAGGATACCTGCAGCAAAGTAGGGTCTAGCTAAACTGTAATAGCCTCCAGGATCACAGAGAGAGCATATGTATATAAAAATCCTTTTTTTTTTAAAAAAAAAAAAAAAAAAAGAAGACAAAAATCTTTTCTTTTAAAGCTGGCAAGCTGATAAAAACCAAACAGACAAAAAAAAAAAGCCTTTTCAGTAAAGCCTGGTGCTAAGCAAGAATCTGCATTCCCTGCAAACTCTAAAGCAAGCTTGACATCCTGTGGCCAGAGCCAGCATGGGAATGACTCACCCTTTCAAAACCTGGGCTCACTGACTCAGTAGATAATCCTCCTCCTAGGGCATATATTTTCCTTTGAGATTGGTGCGACAGTCCTATGACAAGTGAGTAAGTATCCTGGAAGAAAAGATACGAATGTGCACACTAAATATTTCTGGCAGGGCAAGATGAGGAGCTGAAAGAGAATGATTCCATGTGAAAGCCTGCCAGGGGGCTCAGAGGGGTCTCCTTTGTAGCCCAGAAAGTCTGTGTGGCCTCTCCGCTTGAGGTGAACCTCTGCCCTGAAAGAGGGATGCAAATACAAATGGGTGACCAGAGACTGGAAGCAAAAAAAAAAAAAAAAAAAAAAGAAAAGAAAATAGAGTACAGAAAGACTAGTTTTTCCTGAAACAGATGCTAGATAAAATGTAAATATCTCTGAAAAGATTATTTAGTCATAATCATAAGGTCTGTTTAAAAGTCTGCTGCTTCTTTTTCCAGTCCAGATTTCACAAAAGAAAAGCTGTCCTTAAAATATCTGTGATAATTGTTATAAAACAATCACATGTAGCAATCTCAGCTTATTGATGCACAAACAATGCACTGCATCAATCATTGTAAACCTTTCCAGACCTACATGCGCACGTAATTTGGAAGAAGTTATCTTACAGCAAAGATAGCAAGGCAATTTGCTAGAGCTTAATATGTAACAAATTATTTCTGTTGAAAGAGCAAACGATAATAAAAGGGATATCTCTAGATTTAAGGTTGTGAGGAAAGACCCAGCGTCTCAGCTGCACAATACCTGTGGAAAAGTTGCTTGTGCACAATTTACAGAAGATTGTCTTTGAGCTTTCAAGATTGTTGGTATACTTTTAAATAGAAGTTAATAGATTTATTGCTAGGTTTATTAAGACAGTATGAGTATATTTTACTCTTGTTTTCTGGGGAAAAAAAATAAATTAATAACTGTTATCCAGCATATTTTATATATTCAACCATGGCAAGCTTTCCAGGTCAAACGAACAGCTTTTGAATCAGGCTGCAGAATGGCCACGCTGGGTAAAACAACAGGTTTCTATATAATCTTATCCAAATTATTCACCCACTGTGAATTGCTTTCTAGTATCTTGCGCAGGACAGATATAAACCTCTTACCATTGTTGAATGGTAGTGTTTTGACTTTACAAGAAGTAAATGTTTTTGTTTTTCAACAACTTTTATTTTAAACATTTAAAAGCACGATATTTTATTCTATGTTAGAATATGCACCAGGAGGTTAAAAAGGAGAGACGAATTCCAATCCTGAGGATACAAAGCAATGAAGTATTTTGAGGATTCAACTACTTCCTCTTGTAAATTTATATATTTTTTTTTTAGTTAATTTCAGAATATTTTGGTTTTGTTCATGTCCAGCCCAAAGCAAATTCCTAACTGGAAACTTTAACTGTTAGAATGAAAAGTTAATAATTATATGGAGGAACACGCTGAACTCTATTCCAGCTTATAATAAAAAATAGGTTTTAACTCTGGACATAGAATTAAGGTAGCTGAAAATAATGTACGAGCATGGTTTTAGATTCAAAGTAGACTTTCCAGGGCTTGAAGTTTAAAAAAAAACCCACAGTGAATTTCCGAGATTTTTTATCAAAATAATTCCAAGAAAATAACCCCTGTGCTGTTACCTCACAGAGCCATTCTTCTAACTATAACCCTCGTTTCAACTGATTTGATTTCACTCCATGCCTGAAAATCCAAAAGCCTTCAACGATAATTCATCAGACCAAGATCATGACCAATTGTCTGTTTAACCTAGTCTATGTTTCATCCAAACTAAAATGAAGTTTACAGCCACTTCTATTAACCAATGCTGACTCCTGGGATTTTACATGTGTTCGTAAGGTGAATAGGAATGGCGCTACTCTTTGTGCTTAGTTTATTCATTGAAGGAGGTGTCACCAATCTAAATAGAAAATTAATCTACACAAAAGCACACAATGCATGTTAACTAGAGATAGCTACTCCAGATGTAACAACACATAGTGCAAACAATGCCTGCCCATTTCTAAGGTTTTTCACTTATATTTTTAAATCATTCTATATTATAAAATTATTATGCACACATCCTTACTATTATTCTTACAGTTGAAGACAGGGAGGATTAATGCAGTCAACAAAGACAAACAAATCTTGCCCTACACAGTAATACACACTAACCCCCCAGCCTGTGGAACAGGGAACTATTTAAATCCTCCTTAGTTAAAGAAGAGCTTCAGCTGTGCAGATGAATAAGCAGACTGCTGTGAAGAGCCCGGGTTTCTTTAGCAGGTGTGCAAACACACAGGCACAGGATCTTCCCTTTGCAAAGGTAGTTGAGTTGGTGGCAATTATAATCAGAGTGGAGATGTGTCACTCCAAATTTGTGAGCTGTTATCCATCAATACGTGCACTAGGAATCATTGGATTATTCTGCAAAATGCTGAACGTTCCTGTTGATTGAAACTATTTGAGGATGTCAAATCAAGGCTTTTGTCTATGCTCCGCCACACCTGTTCAATTTCTATTTCATTGTTATCACAACTGCAACCAAAATAAGCCCTTCCTGTACAAAAGGCCCCACTAACACTTCCAAAGATGAGAATTTGGTTTGCAAACTAGCTTGATTTGTAGAGTAAAAATCACAAGGGTACTTATATGTAATTTTCAAACATAATTATAGAGACCTTAGAACTAAACTTTTAATGGCATGTAGGCAAGTTTTTAGGTAAAATGAGATCTTTAAGAAGCAGCTTGGCATCAAATACACATTGTTTAAGTATCTGACCATAAAAGCCACATTTTCAAAAAGGACAGAATCCTATTGCATGCCAATGTTATTTCTGCTCTCATGACATTAACATTCCCTCAAAAATATTACTGCAGCTTTCCATACCAGGCATTTTTAGGTCACTGACATCAGCATCTTTACTTTTGCAAAACGCGCCACAGAACCCATGCACTGGCAGATGCCTTTGTCATCCCAAACCTACCTTCAGGACAAAAGCTGTATGAGCAGCGACTGCTGGAGAATTCACCTAGCCAAATTAGGTGTGAGGGAAGTGGAATGGACTGAAGGGTATGTTTGGGACAGCAATCCCCTTGCAATTCTCATACGTACGGTTCATGCATCTTCTATAGGTGTACAAAGTACTTTTAAGGCATAATCCAACCTATGCCCATTTAGAAAGTCCTGGCTTTATCTATGCATGGAGCATGTTGTGTAAATGGACGTCTAGCTTGTGAGAGACTGTTTCGGATCCCTGGTTGGATGACTGAAGTTTTATAATTAGATTGCTGATCACATGCAGTATAAATAACAAATACTTCTCCAGATACATATTAAGGTCTGCATATATTTATGCAATCAAAACACAAGACTGAGAAAACAAAATCAATAAAAGCTTAGGAACAATGAAAAACCTGAGTTGTACTAATAGACATTTTCCAGCAGGTGGAATCTTGGTATTATATCATATCCAAAATACAGCAGGAA
>NW_009649570.1:3601221-3604222 GCF_000708025.1 Charadrius vociferus
GGAATTATTTCATGATCTGACATATGGGCTGCAATAGCATGACCTCTAATACCATTCTGGACATAACTCCAGTGCAGGCTCAGAAGAAATTAGGAACATGACTTACTGCAGAAAATAGAGGTAATATTATTTGGCTTATAGAATCAGAGTGAAGGGTGATTTAACTGCAGATTCAAAATACCAGCAGTGCAATCTTGGTGTATTTAGAGTTGGCCTATTTAGCTATTTAACTGATAGCTGGTGATTAATGTAGATGTGAAACTTTGAAATGGCTTTTTCTTGGAACAGAAAGTTGATAGTGTTTTATGTTTCAATTTTTGGTTGTTTTCTGAAATGAAAGAATTTCTAGAAGCCGAAGAACATGAATGGAAATGACGAAATACAGCAGTTTTGAATGCTTTCAGAATAGCCATGATGAGAAGTTGTTTTAGACTTTAATTTAATTTGAGAGTAATAATGAGGGATGATCATTTTGATTTGTTATTCACCATGTTTTGCACAACTGAATGACAGATTCAAGTGCATGTTTTAAAATTAATAACCTGTTAACTCCATTGTGCTGCATTATATTTATATTTTCCCCAGCTGCTAATACAGTTTTCTAATGTATCCACTGGGTCTCTTATTCAAATCACTATTTTTAATTATTGACACATAAACCAATCAAATATGAAGCTTCAGCAGTTAATTAGCATCATATTAGAGGGAATCAATCTGAACATATTCTCTAATCAAGTTGACGACTCACCAACATGGCTTCAATCTGCACAATTATGACTGTTGAACTAAACAGTCCAGGTTCTCCAGCAGTTGCAGGGAAGCTCAACAGCAAAGAAAGAAAGATGCCTAAACAGACTGCTGTCTGAGCTGAGATTAGCTCTCCTTTCAGAATCAAGTCCAATGCTTATTTAGGCAAGAGGACACTTCATTCATATTTGCACAGGCACTAGATCAGGTCTTTACTAATAGATTTGGAGGAGGGAGAAGCCATCCTTTTCTTGGTCACTGAAAGGACTTCCAGTGATGGACAATAAGGATCATGGCATCATTTTCATTTGTGATTGTGATAAGTTACAAGTTGCAATGCCTGCCCAAAAATGTCAGCATTATCAGGGGACTAAATTCCCTACTTATAAACATGCAGAACCAGGTTATTGACTGGCTTGCCCTATACACACACACACAAACATGGTGTTTATGGCAGGCTATGCAGACAGAGGTTCTGCACAGCATTTAAAATACTGCCCATCTACTTTTCTAGAGAAATTAAGAGGTAATAGGAAATGGATAGACAGACTCTGACCCCAGAGGAACAGACAAACCAGTAGAGCTCAGCTAAGCTGGAATAAAAGGGGAAAATGCGCCAGGCACTCGCAGCACTGCAGGTTCACATGGACCACAAGTTCCTGCTGCTGGTACCAGCAATGAGGGCTTACACGCGACTCTGCAGGATCAAGGCCTTTATCTGCTTGCTAAGATCAAACCCTTGAAAAAGCATTTGCTGTATATGATAAAACACCCCAAAGTCTCAGTGTGATGGTACATCGGAGCATTATGTACTGGGACTTGCACTGAAAATGAGACTCCATGAAATATGCAGAGCTTTGCAATGTGTTTTTTTCCTCTTGCCGCCTATTCCCTCTCCTGTGAAACTGTTCTGCTCCCATTTGTGGTGATGTGAAATACAGAGATTTCATGTTTAGTACACAGCCGCTCCGCCTTGGCATGGCATTATACATAGCAGCTGAGGGCTAAGTACCTCCGACACTCCCCCAATCTGTCCAGGACCCTGATGCAGCTGGAGTCTTGGCAGGTCGGCACTTTTACAGGCACCGTGAGATGCAAGTTTCGATCTGCTTGTTCCAACCCAAATGTTAATGTTTTCTCCCCATGCTTTTCAATCATAAATAATTATCCATGAAAAAACAATGGGTAAGGTATCAGATTTCTCTCACCTTTCTACAGTGTTTTGAAATTGCTTTTACATAGTCTTTTGGTTTTCTGCTCCATCTTCTCCTGCTCTTCCAACTGCTGCTTGGCAACACAGATTACTGTGCAAAATATGAGCTCTCAAGGATTGCTCAGTTGAATAAAATTTTAACCAGAGGCAAGCATGCAATGTAATTGAAATGCAATATTTCAATAGAATAATTGTGGGTTTGGTTTTGTTTTTTTATTATGGCTGAAAGATTCCATCTTGATGAGACAGCATGGCTTCTGCTCAAGTGGACCAAACAAGGCATATGCAAGAATTTGCAAGATTAAAGCCTTGTTGGTCTGGGCACTGTTGTAACATCTCTATTGTGAAAGACAGTATTCATTGTTCACCTTACACACTAGCTCCTAAATATCGTCTTGTCCGCTGGATGGTATGGTATAAACTAATTCACACTGTTTAATACTAAGCATAGAGGGGTGGGGACAACATTAGTTAACAGCTAAAAATTAGGAGGCATAAACAGTCCCCTGCATATGCATGGCAATTTAATAAGGTCTGGGGAAATTTCCGGCACCATTTGAAAACGCAAAATGAGTTTGTTTCACAGAGTCTTGACTACTACTTATGTGATACAGGCTTTCTCCTTTGCACGACCATTTTTTTTTTTCTGAGAAATCAGTTTTTCAGTCTACCTAATGAATGCCTTTTCCAGCAAAATCCTGTTTTTCCACCAGCACTTCTTTTCGTTATATGACTTGCCTTTCAGATAGAGCTGGCATTAAAAAATAACCAGGGTTCAAATGGGATAAAATAGCTGAGAGGCTTTTTTCTCAGTTTTTCACTTTTTTTTCTCCATATATTCTCCTATATTCAACTGATTCCCCATTTTATTTTTCACTGAGTTTATTATCCACCTTCTGAAAATACCTTATTTTTATATCTCCCTTCTGATATTTTTGTACTGTTGCCCTGGGGTTTATGGTACAGTGTATGCTAACTGGACCCCAAAAGGGTGAATTGTATTCTCCAGGTTAGTTGGAGTTATGGGAGAGTTTCTAGCAG
>NW_009649570.1:3604243-3639046 GCF_000708025.1 Charadrius vociferus
CTCTCTTTTCATTAATCTTTGATAACCCTCTTTTTCATCTGCACACTACACCCTTCTAATTTACGGATGCTTTTAAAACTCAGGCATGGGATTACTTCATTTGATTCATGGAAGGCCATGAGCACTTCAAATTAACCTTTTGCTTCCTTGGGAAAAAAAAAAAATTTACTTTGGGGATTTGGTTCACCTGTTGAGAAGGAAGCTGTCTCTTCTTATTTACTGAGATTGCCTCAGTACCATGGAGATGACTCATGCATACTCTGCAGGGCTTAGATGGCACCGTAAATTCACTGCTGGACACCATGGACCTGGTCCAGAGCAAACTGAGGTCAAAAAAATCATTCCTATTGACTCCAATGCCAAACTTACATTATACCGAGTGCACTTTGTTCCCACAGAAATTAATGGAAGAAGATGGTGTTTAGTATATAAAAGAACTATCTAAAGGTGATACCATATTGTTTTATCTACTAAAAAACAACAGTACGATGTGACATCATCACACTACTGACAATTGTATCCTCTGACCTTTCCATATCTGTTTGTCATCATTTTTTTAAAAAGGTGTCCAGTGAGAGATGTGGTCAGTGTCCAAAGCACATGTTAAGCCCTGTTTTTCTACCAGCCCACCAAGGGGGCACAGTATTTGCAAATACCTCAGTAGAATGAGAAGAATAGCTCCCTAATGGGAAAAGACATACAGACCACTTGAAAGGAAAGCTCACCCGGGATGTCAGGTAAAGGTCTGCAGGGCTGATCTTCAGTATGAGGCATGTGAACTTCTAAGACTGTGATGGACTACTTCATCAGGGTCTACAGAAAAGAGCTAAGGAAAGCCTTCACACACACATCACAAAAATGTTGAAAGAGTGAGCAAAACAAATATGATGACTCCATTTCCTGATATATACATCAGAACTGGAGTGCAAACACTTTCAAGCACTGGATGTGGTTGCTGTGTTTGAGAAACAGCTAGATCAGAGGTTTTTCATCCCTGTCTCTGGCCATCAGACAGGAAGCGTCACATCATAGTGCCGAGAAAATAAAACAAGACAGAGGGTGAAAGAAGAGCAAACACTGAATTTTGTTTCTGCTTTTCTAAGCATTTTACAAACAAGAACTTGGCAATTAAAAAACAAACACAGAAACTGTGTTAGTATTAGTTTAACACTATTTTCCTTCTTCACAAGTTTCTCTTCTGCCCCCCTCAGTATTCAGAGACAAAACTGAATCTTTAAATCTGGTCCACAGCCCTGGTCTAATTACTCGACTGCAAACTACTTTACATAACTACTGTAATAAGCAGCATGATTGTATTGTTCAAATACTGTTAGTGTGCATAACATTTCACAAGCCTGCAAAAAAAGCCATGAACCTTGGAGGACAACAGTACTTTGTGAGGTTCAATACAATGCCACATTGTGCATACCCAGCAGGGCAGAACAGCGCAGTAGCGGAGGCCATTTTTGTTAGTCTTTCCTCTCAGACCACCCATTTTGTGGGTAGCATAGGTTGCCACAATAAAAAAAAATATCCAGAAAGCATGAGAAATGTCAGGATGAATGTTGTCTTTTCATCTTCACAGAAGCTGCTTCCTGGCATTAAATTTGAGCATTACACCCTGCATGGCTTATTCTACTTCCTAGCTTTAACCTATCTGCCTCTCTGTCTCTTAATGAATCAGGACTCAATAAAATCTGGCTTGGTCTATTATACTTGTTCACTTGCAGCTATTGATAATACACAGGGCATATCTTCACCTAGGGTTTATTGTTTCAAGTCATGGTGCAGATTAGTAGTTCATATAAGACCATATATGATATTCAAGTTATATCATTTGAACACAATTTTCTTGCACTTGATCCTGCAACGCAAGGGTGTTTTGCACCAGGAGGTGCTGGTCTGACACAATTGCAGTAAGAAAGCCACTCAGGCTTTGTAAAGTACAATTCACAATGCTATTTATTAGAGCTAACATTATAAGAAGAGATTAGCATAGATAATCTTATGTCCCTTTAGATGGTGGGAACCCTGAGTGGTGAAGCATTGAAGGGGCCTCTGATCTATGTGCAGCACACCATGCAGACCCTGGCCATACACGAGATTCTCCCCTTTCAGTTATTCGACTTATTATGTGATTTTCTTACAAGGAAACAACTCTATTCATCATTTCCACTGTCAAACAGGAAGGATATTCACATGACGACTTCTTGCTGCCCTCCTAGATAAAGGCAAGGCCATGCAGGTGGGGCAATCATGGTACCGAGTGGGACCTGCCATGGACTCCTTTGTTACAGTGAGTTGGGTGGGTTTATCCTGCGGCTGAAACAAGTGTGTGGCAGAGCACAGGCCCGAAGGTCACGCCATGTGTGCAGCAGAGCGCAGCGCAAACCGCACAGGCTGGGGTCCGCTCAGGTCAGCTCGGTTGTGGATTGCTGGCTCCTCGATGTATGATGGTCCCCTGGTCGGGGCCACTACAGAGGGTAACTACTGCTCTTATTACTGGGATCAGCACACCGCATTACACTGTTGATTACCCACTCGCTGACAATGGTGTTGCAGACGGAGACTCTGTCAGGGCTCAGGAGGCATATAGCAGAAGCAGTAGCTTTGTCACCCTAAAAAGCTACAGAGTTCTGTAGGTTAAAGTACAATGGAAATACTAGCAATTTCAGGGCTGTGGTTTAATTCACATTAACAAGGAAGGCACAGGATCAGGGTGTTTTTCCTGGAATTGCATTGACTCTTTTCACATAGAGAGCTATCTGGGCCACGTAACCCAGCTTCTTCCTCCCTTTCTTCCTCCTCCTTTGTTTCTCTGCATAAGCCAAATACTCTCATAAATCAGTCTCCTCAAGTTCTCCAGGAAATAACTCAAAGTGCCACAGGGACCGAAGAAACAGCAATAACTATAGTGATACCAAAAGCCGCAGTAGCACCTGGACCTGCACTAGCAGCAAAACGTGCAAGATTTATAGGCATCACTGAGCCAATGCAGAAAACATAGCTGAAGCCATCAGCCTAGAGCAAAGCAAACTTACTGGGCTGTGGCACTGGTGGAAGATTTTTCTTCAAGGTCAGTTGATCCGAAAGGTTCCAGAGTTTTTAGGAAGAAAATGTCTGTAGCATACACAAACGATCCTAGTTTTATGCTGTTCTTCTTTATCTTCCTACCGGCCTAGTGAGAATAAGTAGTGTGTCGAGACATGTGAACGGATTATACACAGCTTTAAACTGCCAAACTCTTCACTGCAGTGAAAAGCATTAAACCTCAGCACCATACAGAACACAGGCAGAAAGGAAAAGGAGAAGGAAAAAGAGAAGGAATGAAGTATCAGGATCATTAGTGAAGTATCAGGCCCATTTTATTCTGCACAATTAGAGTGACCACAAAAGAAGGCAATGTGTCCTCCTGATACCTTTGCTACCTAGAGTAGCTCTTTAATATGCTAGCTATCCCAGCTAGCAAAACCAAGCTTAATGCCAGTGCAGTTAAGAAATGGAGCAGAGTTGAGATAGTCTCAATATTCAGAGTCAGATGCTTAAAGAAGATGTACGAGTGTTTATTTGTTCCTTGCAATGACATAACATGCCAGATGACTGGTATAAAAGCGTTTAGCTGTGGCTGACCTCTCTTACAAAATACTACATGGCTATGGTTTATGGGGTAGCTGTGCTTCAACCTTGTGAGTCATGACTTCATTCATTTTTGATGAACAACTGCTGTCATTTCAAAAGTTATTTCAGGAAATGGTAGAACACTGCCTCTCTTATAATCAGCGCAAGCAGTCAGTAGTGTCAGTCACACGTAGTCTTAGTTTACAGTAAAAAGACCACAGAGTAGGAAAGAATAACATCAATGTTTCCATGTGCAAATACAGATAACTTCTTTTTGTCAGAATCATGGCAACATTATGAGAGAAATCAGGTCCAAATGCCAGAATCGCATAAATCTTCAAAATCTCCAGCAATCCAGTATTAACACTTTCTTAGTACAGTGTGACATTATACACAGGCGTCCCAGCAGCAGAGAGTAAGCTACTTGTAAGCAGAACTGCCTTTATCTTTCACTTAAATTACATTTTGCAATAAACAGGTTAAATTGTCTCTCTTTGGCTTCACTATCAGTGTGCTTCAGTGCAAGCACAAGCGCAAGCTGTACAAAAAATGGACTCTGTTGCATTATTTACAGCACTTTGCACAAGGCGCTTTGCATGGGCATTTATTAATTGCCTGCAAAATCAGCGAAATATGTTCCGAGTATGTAAGCTCAGCATATATTGAACATAATTGCACATTTGGGCCACATGGTTGTTTATGTCACTTTGTAATCACACTAATAATTACCAAACAACCAAGTAATTCAATGAACAGTAAATGTAACATTTAATTACTTTATTAATTTCCACATAACATGGAAGAAGGAAATAACCAGCTCAATCTATAATTTCACTCTATTTGCAAACCCTATCTTTATGCAGATATATGGGGGGAATTATCAAAACACAACACAGGAGATGCACAAACATAACTCAGTGTTTGCTTGATGTTTTTCATGTTGGCATCTCTCCGGCATGGAGCTTTGAAAATTTATCCTATAACGTCAAGCAACTTCAAGGCATCCTGGACTTCGAAAATTAAAAGGAAAAGAAAAAAATAAATACATTCTGCACTGAGATACAAATTCCACCTTCTGTCAGGAACTTACTGATTAGAAAACTCTTTATAGGTTAAGCCAACCATTACATTTTTATGTTGCTGTATATTTCAAAACATAAAAAATAAAACATTTTCTCCATAAAACCTTTCAAAACCATAAATACTAGCACAGTCCACAGCTCCAGACGAAGTTGCAATTTATTATTTATCTGTTTTTATATTCTGCTATGGTATCTTTTTCTTTTATAAGCTTGGCAAGTTTCCCACAGAAGTTTCTTCATCAGCAGTTACTTTAAACTATAGTCCTTCATAGTCCATGCTGCTTATATGCTGAACAAGTCCTCAAGAACTGAGTATGTTTTAGCAGCAAAGTGTCTTGGTTTGGGAGACTCAACAAAATCTCTGCAGTTAGTGAGCATTAAGAAAGCTTTTTAAAATTCAAATGCATCATTCAGAACCACGCCTGAATTCATGCTGAGCATGATTTTTTTCACAAGTGTTTCTGCATTCACACTGCCTTCAGTAACAATGCTCAAGACAAAGCTCAAGTTTTCAGTGTCAATTGTGCAAGCCAGTTGCATCCACCCTCAGAGGAGAGGATGAAATCCTGAACCTGAGTTTCCCTATCTAGAACCTCTCTCATCTAGAACAAGAGCCAAAGAGTGAGCTATCTTTATAGTAATTTTGATGGGCCACCAGAAGAAGTGCATTTGAAACCTACGCTAACATGGAAATACTTGTGTAACCTCTAGCATAGGCTAGCAATAGCCATAGCATAAGGCTATTTTTCCTAGGAACTGCCACTGGACGTAACTAAGTATTATCAGAATGTGGTGCCCTCCCTAGAAAGCCGTGTCTGCCATCTCTCACCAGCCTATTAGGCAGAAATAGCTGCATTGCACAGCTACCACATAATGTGTTTGATTTTCAGTGACAATGGCCAAAGGTTTGGGCCAGCTCTCACACACATGCTGTAATGGTCAAAGGACTCAAGCAAGCCTTCATTTGTCCTGGCCTTCAAGGCATTGGAAAGGAGCTGATCGTTTCTGTTTTTTTAAAGTTGCACAGTGAAGATCTTAAAAATGGAATCTTTTATTGAGATTGATATTTAATAGTAGGGCAAATGGGAAGGGGTTAGCATCTCTTAAACTGCAGCTTACTCCTGCTGTCTAGATAACATACCTCAGATCAAGCTGAGGCCCACCTGTATCTACACAGAAAACTGGTTCCAGCTGAGCCTGGAACCTACCTCATCTCTAAATAATATTTTAGTGCATCTGTTCATTCATAAAAATAGTGTCTACTTCTTTCATAATTTTTATAAACTTTCAGACGCTCATTGACAATTGACCACCTGGAAAATTTACCAAAAGATAGAATAAGAAAGTAATGAAATAGACTGAATATAAAAAAAAAGGTTTCAGTGCAAAATGTAAATGCTTTGCTTTGTCCTTGATGCTTAATACTTGTATCTTTCAGCTCATCTACTTTATTTATTAGACTTTCATCTTATCCTTCACATTTACTTTGACACACAGAAGTTCTTAGTTCAGAGAGTAAATATAGTACAATGCAAAGGGTTATGAACATAAAGAATGCATTAAAGGAAAATGTAAAAGCTCAGATTTGTCCTTGATATTTAATCCTCAATATCTCTCAATTCATCCACTGTATTTATTAGACTTTCACCTTATCCCTCACCGTTGCTTTGACAGTAAGAACTTCCTAGTTCATCAAGGGGTAAAATTGGTTGTGCTGAGTTCTGAATAGTACTCCTGCTGCAATTGTTAAAATTACCATAGGTATTGTAGCTGGGGACACTGCTTCTGAGAGAATAATTTGAAAAATTTTGAATAGTCTTTGGTGCAGGGGCCCATATAACATCAGATTTTTCTTGTATTTAAAGGAATTAAAGAGTCATTTCTATTTGAAAGCCTTTTACTGAGAGCTCTGCATGCATGTTAGTACTGCTACCAGTGAGGATCTGTGACCATTTTCACCTCTAACCTCACCAAAGTGATAGATCTCATCTATTTTCAATTGCATTATGTTTGATAACACTGAGATGTAACTCAGCTTGGCTTAAGTGAACACCTTGAGTGATCAATTGGTGTCAGTTGTTTTACTGTATGTATTTTTATGTGCCAGTGCAATACTGTTCATTTTTTTTCCCATCAAGTTAATAATTAGCATGAAATACAGGCCTATAGAGTTTTAACAAGACAATCAACAATTATAAGAGTGGAGTTGTCCGGGTGAGAGCTGTCCTGACAATCTACCCCTTCCATTCCTGTCTGGAGTAATTAGGATTTCATACTTTTACCAACAGTCATTCAGCTGACTTTAGTTTTTAAGAGCTAATTGTCAAAGTCCTTTGATATTGTATCTAAAGATACCTCAGTGCTGGTCTAGAACGAAAGCTTAAACAAAAATCCCATTAGTTTCCCCAGAGAACAAGGTTCTCTAGAACTGAGACAGTTTATACCAAATATTTTAATCCTAGGAAAAAGAAAAAGCAATGAAAAGATAGTAATTTGACTAAGATATGGTGTTGAAATGTTGATAGAAATCTAACTTACATAATACAAAGACAAATGCAAAAGATTAAAATACCATATAATTTCGAAACCATTACAATGTGCCTGAGTGATTTTTTACTAGAGAGTCTCAAAAGAGCATGTAATTTCACCTTCCACGAAAGCTGTAATCTCTCCATTGGTTATGTTTAAAATGGCATTTCAACCTCCCCTCTGAAAGTCTTTGATTTTGTGGGTTTCTGTCAGGCTGCTGTCACTACTTTAATGCCTTTTGTGTATATTATAATAAACTAAATGTTTTAATGCATTTATCTTCTCAGATCAATCTGAACAGGTATCTCTAAATCAGTCTTGTGTAATGTTAGTTAAAGAAGTTATAATTGGATCAACGAGAACTATTAGCAAGGAAGAAGCGTTTAAACTTTATTTTGTTCCTTTCCCCGTAGCAGAACTTGTAGTAATAGACTTCTGAAAACTGCTCCTAGTTATATTTTTAGTTCTTGACTTTTAAAAAACACTTATGTGAGACAAATGAATTTGGAAATGCACATGAAGTGCAAGCTATAATGCATATGTCGCTCACAAATCACTTGCAAACCATTTTTATAAAACTCAATAAGCCATGTACAATGATGTCAGGAGAAGTACTTTTGAAGAACTGGAAGCCATCATACTGAACCTGTCAAGAAATAGCCTCCAGCAAACATGGAGCTGCAGAGGAGAAGCCTCACCACTCCTTAAAGTGAGGTTGATTTCCTGGAAGTATCAGAATGAGAAATTTTGTTTGGCAGGTGGCATCACCATGCTTTACACAAAATTTGTAACTCAGTATTATGGAATTGAGTCTAGTCAGAAAGAAAAAACTCTATTAGCTCCTGGGAGGCCCCAAACCTGCAACTTTTTTTCTTATGTAGCCCTTCATCGAGGTAGCTGGAATATGTCTACCACTGAGTAACAAAGCATAGTGTTGGAAGCTTGACTCAGGCCTTGAAAGAAAGTCATTCGGCACGACGGCCATATCAACAGCAAACCATTATCACTATTTGGGAGCAAATATCACTATTGTAAGGGTTTCTTCAATGTCTTATACTCTTATCTATAAAGGTGATGACAACCTGACAATATTTAACCTCTTGTCTTGTCCATAGAATTGAAGGAATAATAATAAATTAATTCATTCAAGAAGGATATCTTGAAGTGCCATTACAATCACCCACATGCCATTTTACTTCCATGTGCAAACTCTACTTCTGTAAGTATACCATCATTCTAATGAAGTAAGTAGCTTATTCATTAGACGAAAATAAGAGATTGAAGCTTTTAGAGTTCAGCTGGGCATCACTTACTGATAGTAGCAAGAAAAAGTAGAAAAAGGTCAAATTTCTTACTTAAGCAGAATCATCAGGCAATCACTTAATGGTATATCAAATAACACCACCACCGTCCTCAAGCAATAGAAAGTTTGCGTATATTAACCAACACCGTTAAACTGGGTTGAAGACGTGAAAACACAGTTACTGGGTTCAACCCTTGGTCAGTTCAGAAGGCCTCCATTCCAATCAACACTACTTTCAGTAGTGTAATGAACTATTATCTAATTTGAGTACTGGAATCAGTATTTAGCCTACTGAATGGTCAATGCTCACCCACATCAGACTCTTTCTTGTGGTTTTTTTTTACCGCTTATTTATGCAACCTCTTGAGTACTCCCTGAAAGGTTTTTGAACTAATGCTGATCAATAACCGTAAAAGGATTTTAAAAGGGATAATTTAACACTAGCACTCTCTCACAGCTGTCAGTGAACCCCCCTGCCCTGACACAGAGTCCAGTGTTCAACCTGATCTAACCACAGTAATTAGACATCTCATATGTGAGCCTTATGCACATGGCTTCTTGCTCAGTAGAGACAAGTTTAGCCTTTGGCTTAACCTCTGGCTAAAATCAATCTGAAACACCTGACATAATATTCCTGAGCATTGTCACTTAATTCCACAGATTCATATTTCTTATCATCAGGGATATGCTGTACAATTTACAGGAAATATCACTTTCTGAAGCTCTGTTGTTCTGACTTTAAAAGTTTTGTGATGTTGCCAAAGAAGTCTTTCTTTGCCTGGAGACTGGCGATAGGTTATCAAACAAATGGCCTTTTGGATCCACTATTTCGTTCTGAGGTTTTCTTCTTATCATTTGGCCAGGTTTCCACTTACACTATTTATTAGGACAAGGGACTGGGTTTTGCTTCACTTGGCAATTAGTTTATCCAAGCAAAAAGCTGCACTGTGGGCTCAAAAGAACTCCTGTCCAGTTCTGTGCTAAACATACCCATCCTAGATACGGAAAGATCATTAGGAGATACCTGAGGAGCCAGAGAAGAGGAAAACTATCAGAATCCATAATCAATATCAATGAGGCAAAATTGAGAAAAGGAGAAAATTTTCCTCTGTGTGAAGCATTTATTGTTGTAAAATACTAGAACTCAGACTTGCAGTAACAAGTCTCAGACTTAGCTGAAGGAGCTCACTGTCTGAGCTCCCAGAATAGAGTAAGAGATACACGCGTATAGGCAGCTGCACAGGGAAACAGGTACCTTTAACATACAACTTGAGCAACTGAGCTGATCAACAGAAAATTACATTGAGAAGTAGGTAAAAGACCTAGAACTAGGTAAATTAAAAAAAAAAAAATAAAAAGGGAGGGGAATCTAAAGTACACAGACTGCTGGCATTATGTCTTTATTTATAGAATCATAGAATCATATAGGTGCTGATTCTAGATCATCAGACCATTAAGATCATCAAGTCCAACAGTTAACCTAGCACTGCCAAGTCCACCAGTAAACCATGTCCCTAAGCACCACATCTACACATCTTTTAAATACCTCCAGGGATAGTGACTCCACTATCCTGGATAGTGACTTCCCTGGATAGCTTGTTCCAAGGCTTGACAACCCTTTCGATGAAGAAGATCCAATCTAAACTTCCCCTGGTGAAACTTGAGGTCCTTTCCTCTTGTCCTTGTTACTTGGGAGAAGAGACCAACACTCACCTTGCTATAACCTCCTTTCAGGTAGTTGTAGAGAGCGATAAGGTCTCCCCTCGGCCTCCTTTTCTCCAGGCTAAACAGCCCAGGATCCCTCAGCCGCTCCTCATATGACTTGTGCTCTAGACTCATCACCAGCTTTGTTGTTGACCTTCTCTGAACATGCTCCAGCACCTCAATGTCTTTCTTGTAGTGAGGGGCCCGAAACCAAACACAGCATTCGAGGTGTGGCCTCACCAACACTAAGTACAGGGGGACGATCACTTCCCTAGTCCTGCCCACCACACTATTTCTGATACAAGCCAGGATGCTATTGAACACCTTCTTGGACACCTGGGCACACTGCTGGCTCATATTTAGCCAGCTGTCCACCAACACCCCCAGACCCTTTTCCACCAGGCAGCTTTCCAGTCACTCTTCCCCAAGCCTGTAGCGCTGCATAGGGTTGTTGTGACCCAAGTGTAGGACCCGGCATTTGGCCTTGTTGAACCTTATACATTGGCCTCGGGCATTGATCAAACCTTTCCAGATCCCTCTGTAGAGCCTTCTTACCCTCAAGGAAATCAACACTCCTGCCCAGCTTGGTGTCGTCTGCAAATTTACTGAGGGTGCACTTGATCCCTTCATCCAGATTATTGATAAAGATATTAAACAGAACTGAATTTAAGAAATTATTGTCAGGTAGAAATTGTAGAAGTGATCTGGGTCAGATTTGCAAAGGCTTCTGGTCACCTGTGATGTAGGCAGCAGCACTGTGTGAGGTACTCTGACACATAAAAAAATTATTGACTCCTCCCCTTCTACTGAGGGTCAGCACCTAATCTGCTGGGGAGCTTTTTAAAGTAGCTTTTCTAAATTACCACATATTTATGCATCTGGCCACTTTTTCACACTGAGCTGCCTAAAAAAAGTTTGAAAATGGAAACGGGCACTTAAAATAGTAAGCATCCTTGAGTTAGCAAAGCTTTATTTTCCCATTCCTGAGCACAAGGTATTGATGAATTTGCGTATTTTCATGTATCAATCTACAGCACAGAAGTTAATAGTTTTGGAGTTATACTACTTCTCATTCATTTCTGATATGGACAGGAGCAAATAAATCGGAGAGAAACTGGGATCGGGAAGAGCAATAAGCTATGGATCAGCACAGCTAAGGGCCCAAAAAGCACCAGACTGGGGAGGTGGCCCATATTAAAGTTTATTTTTTTCTCAGCTAGAGCATTTCCGGGATTTCGCTAGGTAGCCCACATGCTGGGGGTGAAGTGGAAGGGTAAACAGAGCAGAAGAACCTTAGCAGATCACTTAAACTGTCCATGAAACTGTGGCCTTTACCTTTGCTGAGTGTGTAAAAGGCAAAGATGAGATTGAACATGGAAGGAGCAAACATTGCAGAACCTTTTTGTGCACTTTCATAAGAAAGTGGATATGTACATAGGTAAAATAAATTCTTTTTAACATTTACAACGAAGGAGCAATGTGCATGCTGTCAGCCTGCTAAGCAAGATGGTTCTCCTTTTATCATGGGTTAAACTGTATCTCTAGACTCCTAGGGAATTTTTTCATCTTGCTATATTCCACAAAAGGCTTAACCTTAAGGGTAACCAAACGTTATCGTCTTGCAGAATGAAGATTGTAATTACAAGAAATGTAAAGAATCCTACTTGACCTTTAAAAACTGCGTGCTTAACAAACATATTTATGACTGCAGACACATCAAAAATCCTTCATTTGGTAGGTATCTATTAAAACCATCGTCACACTAAAAATCTTTTCCTTTCTTTCTGCTATAACTTGGGGCAACGCTCAAGTATGTGTGGAAACACTGCATTTTCCAGATAGGAAATATTTGCCTGGATTCTTTTCAGGTGTCAATGTGTCCTGCTAATAAGACATAAGCAACGAAGACTATTGATATGCAAGGTAACTGTTACTGTTAGTTAAAAGAGAAAGCTGGGAGCTTGAACATAGATCTTTCTAAAATTTTTCTGTGCTTCGTTAGCCAACAAACGTTCCTGTGAGGCATGTGGGGAAAAGAAAACCCTTGCATCAATTCGCTGAGCATATGCTCATTCAGTGCATCCTATTCTTTATGTATGTTAACAAATCAGTAACAGTTTCTCCTAGACTAAAGTCATGGGCCTTGGCAGGGTCCAATCCTTTGTAAATTGTAGCATTCAAACCACAGACATTTGGAGCATAGAACTGCACAAAGTAGTCACTCAGGTAAGCATGTTATTTGCAGTCTTTTCTTCTTGAAAATAGGGAATAATTCTTCCTACTTTAACATGTTGACACTGGCTCAAATTAAGGATGAAAATTGCAGCACAAAAGGGAGGTGTTTCATAAAGTTATGAGTGATTTAAAACAGGGAGTTACAACGGTAACTACTTTTCAACATTAATTATAGGAGCCGCTACCAGGCATATTCTATAAATATGTACCCTCTTCTCTAGAAGTAACAAGAGAACTTTCTGTGATCTTGTTATCACACTGAAGCAGCAATTCTCATAGCTTTGCATTGTTAACTAGATTTTGATACAGAGATTTGTCTCACGTGCAGAACATTTACGATTCCGCAGACCAGAAGAGACTGTTTCCGTTCCTGACTGTACAATATATCTGTAGTAGTGTAACTATAGCAATGTTTTATTAATTTGACCACCTCTTAATAGCCAGAACTGGGAATAGTCATCTTTCTTAGACCACTTACCCACAACAGAACAAAGTTTGGCAAACTCTGCACACATTTAAAGTAAGATTTTCTGATTGTTTGGAGCATTTCTTGAGCTAAGTTTCATAATTTGGTTTGAAGAAGAGGAAGCTGAGCTCTGCACAGGTGCAAGAACCCAGCAGCAGAACCAGAAGACCAGTATACAAAAGCAGTACCTGTGTTAGTGTCAGACCACAGGCAGGGCTGTGAATTAACTATCTGGAGTGAGTTTTCCTATATTTCAAGTTATTCTTGAAATTACTTCCCGTAATATTTGAATGTTCGCTCTTTAGGCGCTGCTTTAAAAACTTCAAATTAGGGATTTGAAATTGTCCGGTCTTCTTACCAATAAAGGTCACATAGCATATTTCTCTTCTGTGATGATGAGATCGCTGTAGTAAGCTTTGCACTTCCAGAGCAAACATTTGCAGTTATAAATTCAGTATTGGCTGTCTTTGCTAATCTTCGTGGGAAAATTTCCACTAAAAATTTCTAGCAGGTAAAAAAAAAATATCCATGTTTTTCTCAAAACTCATTAAAAACGCAGATTCTAATGGTGATTTTTGTCTGTCAAATGCATTAAGGTGACATCTCAGGACACTTCCAGGGTGTTTCCAGACTCCTGACTCTCCCCACTCATTGGAAGCTAATCACTCACTATCTATACAGGGTCACTGTTTTGCTTACAAGTTTGAGGCTATATGCATTTAACTATTATTATGATGATGATGTAACATTTATTTTATTTATTAGGTTGGAACATAGGGTAGACAATTTGTGACAATGTCATCCAATATCACGTGCAAATTTTAAGCAAAATATGTTTCAGGGGGTGCTATGGTAACAAGGATGTGATGGCAACCTGTGATCTTCACAATAAAGCTCCTTTTCGTAATTCTGGGAGCCAAAATGTCCAGTTCATTCCATGAATTTCACAAATGAGGTTATTAATATTTTGTTTGCTCTTGTTTTGTATTTGCAAGTGATCTGAGCATAAGTGCAGAGGAGCAGTTTTAGGAAAATGAAATTTTGATTGGATGCTGGCAAGTTCAGTTTAGAAACTATCAAAAAGAAATATTAAGCTTACAGCAGAACATCATGCTATAAACTTTGATGAGACAGTCTGAGGTAAATTACTTAATAGCTATCCTATTTTAGACTTTTAATAAAAGTGCTATAGTCTGTATGTGGAGTACATTCTGATTTTTCCCTCTGTACAATTCATTCAATGTGATATATGTTGGTTGTAAATATCTTAATATCTTTCTACCAATGGAAAAACTTGCATAAGGGTGATTGATCTAAAAACTGATAACCATTTCAGCCTGAAGACATGTTCTTCTCCCATCTTCCATCATAAAAATCTTACATTATCTTTCCTTGCTACAGTAACTGCGGTGACTCCCATTGAGTTGGATCACCCTATCTGAAAAAGTCGTAATTAAACAGGTGAACCCTTCTCCCATTGCACGCTAAAAATGTCAAGCGATCTTTCTGAACAGCCCATAATTGGTCTTTCACATATTTCCTATGTCAAACATTTATGACTAGCATAAAGCTCTTCTGTAGTAAATTTTTGCCAGAACTAATATCACAGTTTTGAAGCACAATAGTATAAATATCTGGTTTTTTACTGTTTGTTCTACTCTTACATAGCACAGAGGGGGAAAAAGTGTTTAAAATAATGTGATCTAATGGAAAGATTCACACATACACAAAAGTAAAAGTCAGCATGAATTATGTTCTTAAGCCTCTTTATATCTTTTAAAAGCTTTATTCTCAACATGTAACCGTTTTACTGGGAAAATCTTAATAGCAACACACTCTCTGAGAAACTTGCAGCTCTGGGATGTTGGACACAATCTCCCTGATTAGTATCAAAAACCTGATTACAGATCAAAGCGTGTGTACACTTCAAGCTTAAATACCCATTAAAAACAAGGTTAATTGCCATATCAGGCTTCTCATGAGGTGGGAGGCTAAACCAGAACTCAAATATTTTTGTTTCATGGAGGGTTCATTTTTTAAGGGATTTATTAGAATGGTGTTCTTAGGTCACATACAAGAGTGGTTGTCTCGTTAGACTTCCATAGCTGGCCATTTTTAAGAAAGCTCCACAGAAAGCTCACTACTTTCAAAAAAATCAATGACTTTTTTTCACAGAAGTGATTAAATATGACCTAAAATTATAAGAACCCCCAAAATGTGGCATTTTTGAAACTCCAGTGAAGGAATATGAAGACTACATCATAGAGAACTGTCCTGTTTTTTCCTTCTACCCTTTCTAACTGCTATGTTTTTATGTGAAGAATTCCATTATTTCCTTTTCTAAAGGGAGTTTTTAGGGATGTACCTGATAGCATGTCTTCACAGGTATTTTCCAAGGAATTTTACTTTTTTGAGCATTTCCATATACTCAGACTAAAACTGTGTGAAGATGATAGATTTATAATTAATGTACACTGCCAGGATTATCCAAAAAAACTATTCTAAATCTATGTCTGTTCTGATTTCTCTCTAACCAGTTTTCCTTTTTTTTTTTTTTTAACTTTAGGCTGTAGATCCATAAAGGAAAACATCAGCAATTGCTCCCTGGGGTTAATACAGTGCTTCAAAGAAGGAACATCTAATTCCCATAAGTACAAAGCTGATTCAAAGAAATCCTGTAAATGATGAGCTGAAAAGAAAGAAGCATTTAACCATGCAGAAATAACATGTTTCATTGCTCCAACACCAAGAAATTATGCTGCGCAGTCTGGAGCTCCATCTCCTGGTGCTTGTCAAAGAACTAAAATAATTTCCAAGTGTCTCCTAATCTATACACAGATACCTCAAAGCACACAAGCTATATACGGCAGGGATAATTGCAAGATTCCCCACCCCACAGTGGGTCCAGTTTTAGGTTTGTAACTCCTGCATGCAGGGAAACGCAACTTTGCAGAAGGCTCTTCTGGGTCGCTCTGGACTCACTGGGTCTGTTCCCCACCTGCTTCACCATGGGCTACACTTAAATAGCATGATCCTGCTTTCGATGAAAAACACGGGGCTTTGTGCATATTGCCCCACTCACAAGTTTTTGAGAAGGGTGGAAACTGCAATTATGCAAAAACATTGTGAAAAATAGAATAAAAACTACACGTTCTAATGTACTTATTTGGTTCTCCATCTGTGAGATGCTGAAGGAAGTGTCATTTGACGGTCAGAATATTGCCTAGGAAAAACCTATATGAATTTCTCAGTTGAAGTGGAAACTTTTCATTTAAAATGTTTTTATTTTTTTAAATATAAAAATATGTAGGTAGGTAGGTATGTGTGTATAATTCTACATACAATTTTTACCAGAGGTGTTAAAACATTATTTCTACTTGGCGAAATACAACTTGGCCAGATGAAATACCATACAAATGGGTGTACTAAACATACAATAAACAAGTGAATATAATACATGAGGGAATAGATAAATCAAGGGTAGGCACCAGTTTGGCACGATGCATTATATGGTCACAATGAGAGGTTAAGTTAATGAATTTTGTCTATACATCAGCCACAAAAAGATCCATAATAGAAAAGAGACCACAAATAATATGTTTCAGAAATATTTCTGAAAGAAGAAGAAAGTTAGCATTGTTATGAATATTAGTTATTTTATTGGAATCATTTTCTATCATCTTGCTGGTAAATGTACCCATTCTTGTCATACTTGTATTAATTTTTCTCCATGAATAGATTCAGAAGTGAATATCCCATCATTTTTTAAGAAAGATCATTATACGAGTCATTTAGAATGTTTTTGCTTCTATTAAAGTATTTACAAGTAAATAACCTATTTTATTCAGCCAATCAAAAATACCATAACTAAAGCACATTGCTACTGCTGTATGGTAGCTGGATCATTAATTTAATATACTAGCTTCATTTTATACACGGGATTTTTATCAGCGCTGCCAGTGCAAGAACAGTCAGCCTAACAGTTAAGTTTATAACTTATCTATTTTTACTTTATTTTTTCATCATTTGAAGGCTTACAGGATCACATGAAAATCTAAATCTGTTCAAGCAACAATTTGCATGAAAGAAACAGAACATATAATGCGGGATGGTGATTTCTTTGGGAATGAGTGTTAGCTGTGATCTGCTTTTAATTTAAGTAACTGTCACTTGTGCACCTTTGACCAAGTTCACATTGCTCTCCCCATTTCATTGGCCTTCTGGCTATCAGTAATTGTTGAACCAAAGTCCTGTTTTGTTATCCCAGTGTAAACAGATATTAGTCTCATCAATTTAAGCTAGTTTATTCCAGATTTACCCCACTGCGAGAGCAGACATTCACCTGTAAATTGGTGTAGCTCTACTCAGCTGCTCAGTAAAGTATGGTGCACCCAATTCTCTTTCAGACGGCCCTCTTAAATTTCATTAACTGAATAACACTTTTAACGTGAGTTAAACATAAAGAGGAAAGAATAAAATATGAAGGGGAATATGAAGGGGAAAGAATAAAACCATAGCCAAATAATATTACAGAGCTTTTGCAATATTTTTTTTAAGAGTAGGAGTAGCATACACTCGTATCTACTCTTAAGTTTAATCACATGTAGTCTTGATCCTAAAAAGACAGATAAGAATTGATTTGGGACTATGAACTGCATTTCTTGTGAATCATTATGCAGCAAATTCCAGTAATATATGTCCATCCTCCCACAGGGAACAGAAAATACTAGAAATAACTGGCATTATGTATGTGGCAATTCTCTTGGAAACTATTATTGCCACTCAAATTATTGCAGATTCTTATTACAAGGCACATGACTGATCAATAACAGGCTTTTATTAGTTCCCTTACCGACCTTTCAATATATTAGACATGGCGGATATTGTAACTTAAAACTCGCCAGGAATAATGCAGGAAAATTTCAAAGCATTGGTTTGAGTGGGGAACTTCAAGTAGCTGTGCTTTTCAGCTCTTCTCTTGCAGCAGTCTGATAATACTTAAATGAACTCTGGCCTTAAGCTCAGACTGTGACAGCACGTAAACACATAATAATTCTTTCCGGTGAGTTTGTAATTCTACCCTAATATTTCTCCGGGCATTTGTCTCTGTGACTCTGCATGGATCATATTCAGCCCTAGTATGCACAGGTGAATGTAACAGAGCATGATGGTTGATCTACATCAGGTTTATTACACAACCTGTAAAGATTTTTCAATTTTGATAGTATAATTATAATTTATAATTATTTTTATAAGGTAATTGTTACACAGCCTGTATTATTATGCCTGTTGGTGCAGCCATTAGGGAACTGCAAGAGGTTTTAGATTTCTAGCTGGCAACTTCCCACAGTAATGCAAACATCTGGACCTGAACCTAATTAGTCTTGTATCCTAAAAAGGCGAGCAGAGAGCTGGCTCACTCTTCTTGTTGAAGGAGGGTCTGCTTGTTAGAATTAGTATATGGAGGACTGAGCTGTACAGCTACTCCGTAGACTTTGTGTGAGGCTGCAGGCTTCTATGCTATTTAGAAAATGCAGGCTGGGCTGGATTAGTATTCTCTTAAATGCATAATATGCTTGTAAATACACCAAGCCTGACTAGCCAAAATAGTTCTGCTTAGCCAAGCAATAGGTAACGTGCTCTTTAGCTGCTCAGCCTCACTCGCTGTTATAGTGTGCTAGTAGCGCAGTACCTGATTCCTAGGAAGTATGTTCTAATTCTTACAGTGGTAGCATGTACTTATAGATCCACAGAGATCATTACAATTATGACCTTTTTAAATGAGCCGGTATATCAAAATACTAGAGCCAAAGACCTTTTAGGTATTTATGATTCTGGAACCTAGTTCCAATGAATCTCAAATACAACACCAAACTGAGCAATCCTGAATGAGACTATCATTTTGCTAAAATTAGTCTGGGATGGAAGAAATAAGTTCTTAAAATAGAAGACCTCCTAAGCGAATTTCTTATCCTCCTGATGTTTATTTCCTGTGTTGATGAAGATTTCCAGATTCATCATTAGCAATTTCAATAGCATGTTCTTGTTTTCTGTCACGTAATTAATGAAAATATTGACTGATATCTAATGCAAGGTCAACTGTACCACTAATAACTTCTCTGCAATGTAATTATTCCCATTCTTTATGACTTATCATTAGCTTCCCATTAGCTAGAAGCTTACCTTCCTTACTATTCTTGTGATATTCTTCAACTTAACCCACACAATCTCATGAGATACGTATCAGTTACGTTTGTAGAGCATAGAGAAACTAGGTCTACAATTTTCCCTAAACTCACAGAGCAATTCTTCTCACCAAAGAAAGGCAGTAGCATGTTTTGCCACCACTGTCCTTGGTGAATCAATAGTGTACTTTACTAATTGTATTTCTGTGATTTTAATTAGTCATTCCTTCAAACTATTTTAAAACTGATATGATACTGAGTCAGACTCAACTAAATCCAGTTTGCATCTTAACTGCATAACTGGAGTTGGCTATTACTCCCACTATTGTGCTATGGCAAGTCCTACAGCTATTGTCTAAAGGTAGATATATATTCAGATTTGAACAGTTAAATGACAATGTCTTGGGTTTTTTAGATTATGTCTGAATTACAGTACCTAATGTTACCAAGCTCACTGTGAAAATATTATCTTGTAAATTTGACCAGATGACTAGTGAGACCTATCATCTTCATCTACTACTACTACTTTACAGGCTTTTAAGCCTGTATTTAGTGTACAGAGTACCTTTTTTAAAGAACACCAGGACAATGCCCTTACCAAAGATGTAGTAATGATTACAATAAGCAGTAGACCTGGCTAAGACAGGGTGACTGACAAGGAAACCACTGGATGAGTATATAGGAGACCTTATATGCTGTGTAACCTTGGGCACGCTACAGCCTCAGTCTCCCCATGGCTATGTAACAGAGGGCATGCAAACTGCTTTCTTCAAGATGTACATTGAGATCCATTAATGTTACATATTAAGGAAACCATTATTAACTATTTTACTAGAGACCAGAGGCCAGGTATTTCCCACAACCTCACTAAGTGAACCCAACCAAAATCGCACAGGAGGTCTTACAGCACTCCTTATTGCATCCACTCTGTGTGGTTAGCACCATTCTTCTCCAAAAGGGATCACCAAGTCCTTTCATGGTTAGAAATTCAAATTGCTCTCATGAGGCTTTCCTAGAATGTAGGACCTCATGACATGACTGGATCTCATATATAAATATATCCATTGATGCTAAACAATGGCTAACCTAAACAACAGCTAACCTTTCCTTCTTTTAGACACAAACTTCCAATGTCAGATTTGGGGACAATCAAGACTTTCCACTAATTATGCAGTGCACCTGCAGGCTTAACACAACAAGTTTGTGTTGTGGGTTTTCTTCTTGTTCCTGTTAAATTGGCCTTTTGAAGACTAAGGGTTTCTGAGCTTTGCATGTTAAAGGCTAAACTCTTGTTATAGTGAAACCGATTTTTTTAAGGCTTGAGGGAGATTGGAGGTAAATTGAAAGGAATGACATGGAGTCCTT
Organism: Charadrius vociferus; assembly: GCF_000708025.1. Lineage (NCBI taxonomy): Eukaryota > Metazoa > Chordata > Aves > Charadriiformes > Charadriidae > Charadrius > Charadrius vociferus. The sequence continues at coordinate 3,624,731 of NW_009649570.1, forward strand.
GTGCAAGTCATTCACCTTGTAGAGCTCTAGGCTGAGAGAGCTCAAATGCCACTCTACATAACAAGCTCAAAAATACTAATTTAAATAACAAGCAGAAACTCCACTTGGGATCCACACTGAGGCATTTGTGGATTGTGCAGCCCGAACTCCCAAACAAGATTATTGGAAGAAAAAAAGAAGAGTAATTCCGTTTTTAAAGTGGTAATTCAGGGACCAAGTCTCAAAAGCATTTGAACATTTCAAGGACTATTGGTATACCAAATTGTTCTTAACTACAAGTATTAAACTTTGAAAGAGACAGAGCACTTTTTTCAAATTCAAATTATTAGCTTTGAGTCTCACAAGAATAATAAATCTATGCATATTCTTGTCACTTCAACTTTAACAGAAAGTACAATATTTGTACTTTAAAGATGAAAGGTTAATGCTTGCTAACAGGTAATGTAGAGGATGTCTAAACACCATCTTAATGGCTCAAAAATGTTACACAAGAACAAAAACTAAAACTCTTACATCTGATACTGATCAAATAAAAACATTTGGAAGAGTGTAACACAGTTTCATGGAAGAAAGATGCAACACGAACCACTAAATAAACAGATTTCACATCTGGCCAGTGAAGTCCTTTGGTACAGATCTTTGTTAACTGGAATGCCACATAAGTACTCCTATAAATTTGTCCAGTCATTATAACTTTATCTGATATGTTAAAATGTTGTAGTTAAACTTCAGTGGTGGTGTTTGCAATTGGTTTGGACACCACTCCATAGTTTAAAAGTTTGTCATCATTAAAAAACAAGGCATTTTTGACAATATGTAAGAATATTTGCTGTTTTTTTACAGAAAAACTTTGCATTTTGAATGGAAATAATTATCTATAAGACTCTTTAAGTTCATGTAAGAAATTAAGTTATTTCACCTGATCACCATCAGTTTTAAAGACTTTTGGTTCACCAAAAAAGGTAAGATGCTATTTTTACTTCTTTAAAATGAAGAAAAAGATGTATTTTGGAAATGCATCCTGGGTCCTCTAAGAGGACAAATTTTACAAAAGTATCACTCTCAAGTCAACTGAGCTCAGTATTTTGCTGTTTTTAACAGATCTTTTTTCAATACCAAGTGATTTGAAAATCTTTTTTTCAACCAGAATGGTACTCTTATTCAAGAACTAGATCATATTAGAAAAAAGAAAGTACAGGGAGCAAGATCTTCAGAGGTATCTTGGTTCCTCTGAAGATTTTTAGAAGTACTTATGTTAAATAGGCATCTAAATACCATTTTTTGGAATATCATTAAGTTAGAACTGGATGTCCCCATTTTAGCTGTTGTGAAGATGATGAATCGTGCAAGAAATATATGCAGATGTAATGCAAGTATATAGCTTAAGGCAAAAGCAATAGGTAAGAAATGAAATGCCTGTTTTAAAATTCAGTTAGTTTCAGTACAGTGTAATTTTTCCTTACAGTTTTTCAAGCTAGTTTTGAGATAAGTTCTACAATTCCCATACAGTCAAAGCTCCCATTCAGTCAGGGTGAACTTTGCCCACTTGCAGGAGTACATACTGCAGTACTTCGCCCTAAGAATTTAATATAGCTATAATGACTCATCATTGAATGTTTATTTGAATAACAACTGCTTATTAAGTGTATTAATCTCAGCTGATGAATGCAAAAACTGTTTAGTGAAAAGCTGTTTTTCTTTACATTAGTATGCAATTATTTAACTGAAAGGTTCAAAGAGACACATCTAATTACAGTGTTGCTTTAAAAGTATTTAAGCATCAATTATTAAAATATCATTTGAAATATGCTTATGGACCTCCTGTAGTGTTGTTAAAATGCAAAATTCTGTTTTCAGATTAGTATTTATAATAGGTTTCCTTTCAGTAGTGAACAAATTCTTACAAATTCTGCTTAATATAAAGGATTGAACTGTTACCTGTAAAACAGAGGAAGAATATTCAAGAATTTCTGTGTGTGCAGAATGCCTATGTCTATGCTTACGCTGAGATTACTGATTGAAAATCAAAATTAGTGATACACATTTACAAACAGGCAGTTAAGAATCCTGTTGCTGAATTGGCATTTATGGGGAAAGCATCTATTTATAATAAAAGTAGTTGGCCGTGTAGTTGTCTGTTATTAGAGAAGTAAAGATACTTATCACTATCTGCAGCAAAACTAATTCAGCTTGCCATTTAGCATCTTCAGATATTTGTTCTCAGACTGCTTCTACTTGCCTATAAGAAAATATCACAAGTATCTTGGCTGTGGTCTTGTGTTTTAGTCATCTATTTTGGGGGGGATACTTGTTCCTCCCTCATGTGCTTCCAATGGTCTGTAGAGGACAGATAAGCAGTGCATATCACTCTTCAGAAATTCCTGCCAGGCTCTGTACATCTGATGCATGTGAAGAGAACAATCAGAGGAGGTATCTTTGGTGGGCAATGTAGCATGTCAAATGTCTAGCAAAATTCTGGTTGGTCAAAGACATATAAGGAATTTGGATAAAAGGAGGCAGAGCCATAAACAGGCATATGGATGATGAGAGCTGGGTACTCTTCCAGCAACTTTATACTACAAAGAAAGCATGATGCGGTAATGCTGCTCATCTGCTGAACTTGAGCAGGAACAGTAGAAGTCTGAATGACAGTTCCCAACCTCAAAACAAATTCTCTGCCCTATGGCTTAGGCACATAATAACTATCCTTGCTGAAGTATTAAAGTACAGGTTTTCAGTCTTTCACAATTGCAAGGCAGTAAGAAAGCCTGTTAGATTCTTTTCTCACTAAGCCCCTAAACTGCTCAGTTAACCTCTTTCCGCTCTTAAACTTCAAGCCTACATATTATTATTATTGATTCTTTCTTTCTTTCTTTTTCGTGTTAGTGTTAATGCTATTGATCTTTCTGACTCACACTGTAATCCTGTCACTTTGTTTTCTTCTCTGCCTTCTGTTTCTTATTTCTCATGTGGAGGAGGTCTTGGTCCTCCTTGTTCAGAGCTCAGATTGTGTACCTGGGTGCTTCCAAGGTCAGTACATGCTGTAGTTGTTCAGAACAGGGACAGAAGAGTTGCAGACAAGGAAAGAGGGCAAAAAGGCTGCAGGGCAGCTTGCGAACAGTACTTCCAGTTAATGTTAATTAGCCATAAACCTCCCTAGACTGCTCAGCCTAGGGACAGGCTATTGGGTTGTTCCTTAAGATCTCTTGTTATGCTTTCAGCTTTGTGTAAGTAAGGACTAAACTTCAAAAGTTCTGAGATTGTTGTGTCTTTCACGAGCTCTCTCCTTGATTCAATTTGTTCCATGCTCCCTTTATGCAGGCATCTGTTTTTTGCTACTGTAGTAGGATGTTATTTTGTCCCATGTTTCTATTGCTTTACCAGAATCAGGGTATCAGGCTCTGCCAAGTATCAGGGTGCATTAGTAGGGCTGTGGGTTGCTGCTTCTAAATGGAAAAGCAATGATATGTCATGACACTCATACATTACTTTCATTTACAGAGACAGTCACAGCAAGCCAAGCTCTGGATGGCTTCACAAGCCTTGAGAAACAGGACCTGTTTGGGGGACATTCATCTAGGAGGCAGGAAGAGGAGCCCTGGACCACCACCTCTGCAGCAAGCCCTGCCCTCAAATGACAGGCACCACTCCCAGCTCCACACACACGAGATTTCTGACTCACGCAGTTTCCCCAGGTAGAATAGTCACAATACAAAGAAACGTGTAAAGAATTAAATATCACATGTGGAGTTTTCAAGGTTATTTTTGCCAGTCAAATAATAGCACAGTGGAAATATGGATCATTTTCTGTGCTGGGGAGATAATGCAAAAGCATTGGTAGTGACCAATAATAATAAAAGTTGTGATCAGTGCAGGAGGTTCTTATTCACCGGTTCTTATTCACCATCACCATGGCCCAACAGTCTTGGTGACCCTAGCACAGAGGTTCTGGATCCATCAATGGTTATCAGCACTGCTGAAAAAAATAAAAAAAATAATAAAAAAAATCAAGTCTAGAACTTCACAGCATCAATTTAAAAGTAAACCTCCTTAACTTGTGATCTAATTGTAGATTCACTCTTGGGATTTGCAATCCTATTACTGTATCACTAGACCTGCAGAGGGCTTCTTTAAACAAAAACTGAAAAGCAGAAAAAAACCCAGAACCAAGAAACAAAACATTTGCAGCCTCCCACTTTCAGCAATGCCTTGGAATAAAAAAGTTAGAAAGTTTCAGTAATAGCATTATAACACTTGCTTTCCCAGTAAATAATTATTAGCCTCCAGCTCAAAGTTGTCAGCTAGGTGAAGGGCAATTGGTGTTAAGGCAACTCTATAGCAGGTGCAGTGGGGAATCAGCTGTCAGATGCGAATCACAGTTGAATTCTATTTCTTCCCCCAAAAAGTATCTAGATACATTAATACTCTACACTAGAAATTACGGGCTGCTATTTTCCACGAGTTGTGTCAAGAATAACATGTAGCATAGCAAAAGTTTAGAAATATGGGTATGTGTATTCCATCTTTCCTTTGCAAAAGTGGCCTTGCTAATTCCTTACCTTTTGTCTCCTACCTCTGCCTTCAGTATAAAATGACTGAGAAAAGGGAATAGTGAGACTTTCAGTCTCCTATAAAAATCCTAACCTAATCACAGTGCTGGTGCCTCTTTAGACCCCTACAGCAGGATCTAAGGGGCTCTTAGAGGTAATTAGGGGCAACTCCTCAACACAACGCATGAGAAAAAGAGCAGTGTAGCAACAGGAGTCCTGGTCCCCGCTGTGAGACCTAACCAGGGCTAGCGGCAGCTATCAAACTCTCTGCATGGGAACCCAGCAGGAGAATGGCAACAGCTCTTAAACCCTCTGCAGGACATTAGAGATGAGTACTAAAAATACTGGAAAATCACACCGGAGTACTTAAATATTACTTGATCATTAACATAGTAATTACATCAGTGCTGCTCCTGCCTGATGCCATAATTTAAGAGGTTTCAGCATTTTCATTATAATCAGTAGCAGTTATTTCCTGAAGTTCATTGCCCATAAAAGGTTCACCATGAAAGAAAAAAAAAGGAGAGGAAGCGACTTCGCCATGATAGCAATTAATATCCACTGTGGTGCTTGTGCATCCCTGAGCTACAAATCACTCTGGTGGGTGCTTCATCAGGCTTCAGGGAGCCAAACAAGGCACATTTGTTCCTGAAAGCTTTTCATAGAGACTTTTAACTAAGATTTTTAACAGAACCTTTTCTGAGGAAGCAGGACACTTGCCAAGTATGCTTATGTCTTTTTTTTTTTTTTTCTCTTTTCACCAATATTTTAAAAACAAGGTTCTGTATTTACCAGGTCATGTGGAACATGCAGTAGTGCTTCTGCAATAATGTAGACCTCAGCAACTGTGCAGAATGCATTTCCTAAGGAGGATATAATCTCTGATATAAGCATACAGAAAATGAACTATCAAGGTCTGCTGCCATCAAAATGAAACTTCAAAAAAGTTATCAGATATGAATTTATCTAACAAGCTCTCACACATTTTGCAAATGGGAATGTGGTGATTCTTATCTACCAACGAGATTGCGTGATTAATTAATGCATTGCAAGAGAAAAAAGTTTGACATTTAAAGCGAGATTGGGTGACTCTCTCAGTGCATTATTTTTTATGGTTTTGATCCAAACTGGGCAAAGAATTACAACATTCAATCAACTTGAACTGTTTGTATTGATCTGCATAGAAGATTGGAAAAAAAAGATATATTGTCTCACTATAAGCTTTTTCCTGGTTTTATTTGCTTTGCAAGAGAGCAATATTTTTCTGAGCACAGATTGAGTGCAATGGCTCCATAAAATGGCCCGGGAGGCTTCTACAGCACCATTAGAAGTGCGTTCTCTCTGCTCAGAAGCTACTGAGCAATATTGCTGAGGAAATGGAGTCCCCTGGTATATTATTCCCACAGCTGCCATGATGAACCAGCACTTGAAATTCACTTGAAATAATTCTGGGTTGTGGTGACTATGATAAAAGTAGTGTAGTGAATTTCTCCCCTAAAACACTGTCTGTCATATGAATGACTCCTTCAGAAATTAAATACCTTGGGAAATCACTTCGAATGAGAGAATTAATGTTAGGACTATAACTGTTGTATTGCACCTTCCTGACACACAGTTTCTATTTATTTATTTTCCCCTCTTCTCCCTTCTGGGTTTTGGGTTTTTTTTTGCTTGTCTTTTTCTTTCTGGGCTCCAGTTTTCCATGAGCAGATTGTGGTTGCCTTGAATTCATCTGTTAACTGAAATTACCCTCCAAGCACTGAAAGGAGCTGTTGGACTCAGCACAGACATGGGCTCTGGCACACAAGGAGATAATTTGGGAAGTAGCTGTGACTCAGGGTACAGCTCCTCCTTGTGCTGCCTTCATTTGCATAAGGTAGGGAAGAGGTGGCGGTGCAAAGTGCATTCTCTCACCCGTTCTCAGGGTACAGCTGGTCCAGGCTGCCTCACCAGGCTGGGTTGTTTTCATCTCCTTTGAAGCGGGTTTCAGTAACTAGAAAAGAGCATGTTAGCAAGAAATGATAAGCCAAGTATGGAACAAATTCTGTCGTACCCTCTACAGAAAGACCAAACTGGTGAGAATTAACCGACCATTTATGCCTTTGAACATGAGCAAAAGGGAACCTTCCTGAGAAAACAGAGGCATCTCCTCTCAGATTAATCTATGCCATTGAACTGCTGTAACTGAGAGGACCGTTTGTTCCCAACTGTTTAACTTTGCCACATTTTGTACCACCTGCAATGACATTTCATTACTGTGGAGCGGCAGCAGCAAAACCACCATGCAGCAATCAGCAGGAAAGGAAATTAGTGATGATTATGATTAACAAAACAGCTCTGACTTAGCCAATGCTGAGAGAAGACAGCCTCCAAAGGAATCAAATACAGCAATTATCAGGAATGAAATATCAGCACCACCCTGTGGTTCCCTCGATCTGCTTCCTCCTTGTTTGGGTCAAAAGGGACTGGACGTGGCCAGGCAAACTTAGAAGGAAGAGCATCATTTCCTTCTGGATTTTCTCCAGTTCTCTTTCATATGGCTGATACTAAAACTCACCCTGCTGCCCTTCTGACCTGAATGATGTCCAAAAAGCTATTCAGAAAAGACAGGAGGTTTTGTGGGACGTGAGGCAATCCGTAATGAATACCCTGCTTGTCTACAGCTAACATTCTGTTCTATCTGCTTCATGTTTGCAGCTCTTTAAATTGTTCCCACAGGGCAATGCAATCTGATGGCAAGCTTAAAGGAACACAACTGAAATCTAATTGTGGTTCTGTCATAGTTTTTCTAGATTTCTGTATTCTTTGTCTGATTCAGACAATTAACTGAACAATGGGTGTAAGTGGGGAAGAAAACCCTTCCTGTGAAGATCAATATACGCAACAAGTCCTGTCATAATCAGAGAGGTTTGGTTGTGCAAATCAGTACACAAATGCTATCCTTATTTTAGCAGTGTTTTCATTAAGGTATCAAATTAAGAAAAAAATGAGACTAGCTACATATCCTTATGGTATAATTTTCTTTGTTGCAGCAAATACTGAAGTCATTTCAACCAAACTGATGGACTCAGATAAAAGCAATAAATGTCATTCAAGAGATGCTTATGATAAATCACCAGATGTAAGACTATCTGTGCTTCCACCTATAAAGATACAATCTTGATAGTCAAAACAATCAACAAAACACAGACTGAGCTTCCACACCAAACTTTTTTATTAATAAAGTGGAAAAGTCCCTCTCTCTATATATATATATATCTCACTAAAATAAATGCAAACAGTCTTTCATTTTCTTTTCATATTAACGAATCTTCCAAGGACTCAACAAATTTGTCTATGAAATTCTGTTAATCTTTGACTGTGTTTTTCTATCTTTTCACAAAATCAAAAAGTGACATATACATAACTAACAGCTGGGATTTAACACCCCCAAAATGACTGACACTTTCCTTTTGGTTGAGTTGTATAATGAAATCCAAATAATAAATTTATCCAAAATATATATGAAGTTTTAGGATGCATGTGACACACTGTGGTACAGGGTGTTGTTACCACCTCCACACTGGTTGACTGAAGCATAATAAGGAGACACTACAGATGCACTTCAACAAAACATCTACTTACAGCAGGCGCTCAAAAATGAGCAGACAATCACAGCCATAGCAAGTCACATCATTGACCCAGTTAGCTCAGCAAGCTGTCCTGAAAAAGACCCACATCACCAATTCAAAGGAAAAAGCAAGTATTGAACAGTGGACAACTGGGATCCCAGTGCACCCTATTCCTCACTATAAAGAGCAGGGGAGTGTGTAACAAGCAATTTTTATAAAAGTTCAGGTTTCTGGAGTTACTTCCTTCCCACACTTTGAATTACCTCTAATTTGGGGGACTTCAAACTTTTTTTAGTTTTGGGGCAGGGTTGAGGGTTTTCTTCCTGCAAGGAAAGAATGAAAAGGAATCTGTGTAGGAGTCTGTCAGACTGAGTGATTAGTTTAATACTGCTGAGATTTTATTGTAATATTAATGATGTGTTATGGTGCCTAAGGTCCTGGGAAAGCATCATTTATTATTTTAAATCTAAATAAGTAAACAAATACAAGAATCACAGAAGAAGCTTCTTGCTTAATCTTATCAGCACTGTGGCATAACCACAGTGATAATAAAATTAACATACATTATATATTCTACCCATTTAAGAAACTACACACATTGAAACTCTGATTTTATTTATACACTAAGGAAAACAAAATTATGATGAAATTTGTCAGCAAAGTGTGTATTGCCACTCTACTAATTTACTAGGAGAGTAAAGAAGGGATTCAGGACACCATATGGGATATGCAACTATCACTTTCCCTTGATTACAAGACAGATTACTGAATGAATATTTTGAATCTTGTATGTACAGCAAATGCCATCAAAACCAGTAATGTCCTTCTTATTTTATTTACACATTTTAATCAGTACACTACTTCTTCCTTCAGACTACCACATATCAGTTTTTAAATTGTAGTAAAAAGAAATACTTTGCAGTCAATCTAGAAAATAAATCTAGCTCAAGGTTTACATTTTTCCATTTTTTTCTAGCTTTAAATTTGTGGAGAGAGGATTACTGGTTTTCCCACTACCATAAATATTTTTTCCTTTTTTTTTTATTTTTCTAATGTGAGTAGAAAACCTCTGGCTAGCCACTGTCACATATTTTACACATTTTGAAAACCCTCTGGGCATTTTGAGTGCAGCTGTAAGTAAGCAATTGGTAATGCAGCTGGTGAGCATGACCCATTCTGTATTTGTTGGAAACATGTATTTTCGGGAAGTAATCTGATCCTTCATTATGACAGAAAAAGTATAGCAACAGTGAAGTCAGAAGTAGTTTAACAATTAATTTCATCATAGAACTGATTGTATTAATATATTAATGTCATTAAATTCCATATTAGTTATAGGTAGGGAAATAGCTTTTTTACACCAACTCCTAAAGCTTACTCATTCTAACACCATCTCAAAACCAGACAAATCTAAGCAAAAAAAATTGGGCATAAATGTTAAAAAAGACAAAATGCTCTAGTCCATGAGGCTCTATTCTATACAGGGTTTTTCATTAAGCTCATTGCAGAGTATTTCAGTTTGTCCTTCAAGGAAAATTCCTGTTGAACCAGTAAGATTTCTTGCCATCTAAAGAACAAAGAACGACAGACCTGACCCACACACAGTTACATGTCATCAAAAGGTAGGAGCTGGTCAGTTTGGTTGAACTGGTGCAAGATGCCCAAAGGAAACGTAAGCAGATCCCATTTTCCCTTGTTGAGGCAGAGAAAACCTTTGCCTCTTTAAACTGTTTTAATTCCTGTGTTCAAGCAAGGCCTTTATTTCTATTTTTTTCTCTCATTCCTATTGTCTTTGGAGAATGTAGCTACCATGAGAATTTTCAATCCAATATAGCTACACCATGGGTAAAGGACAAGGTGCTATGTGACTATGGAGGACTATAAAGCACTGCAGTGTACATTTACATTTCCTCTCTGTATGATTCAGCTTACTACAAAAACTTTAGGAAAAAAAATAGTCCTTTTTTTCTTCTCCCATCTTTCCCTCTATGTATCTCATGCAGTTAGAAGCAGGGCCATACTCTTGCCCTGTACACGCAGTGCTATGTCTATAGTGAGATCAGACTTTCGATTAGGCCCAAAAGTTACATTTTCAGTAATTACTTCACACATCTGTGCATATGGTTATCTAGCTAGCTGAAATTCATTTCTGATTGGGATTATTTTTCTTTCCCTGTCCTTAATGGAATGATGCAAAGAGGCAGCTTTAGATTGACTTTCAGAAATGAGTCGGTTTTATCAGGAATTAGTGTTCTGTTGAATTTCACCAACAAGGTCATTAAAGTTTGAAGAATATGAGATGCTTCAATGCAGCCAGATGGCCCATGCCAAGGGAAAAGGTGGTGGGGGTTCTTTTTGGTCCGGTGTCATTTTCAGCAGATACACAGGATTTTTACTTGCCATTATTACTATTGGAATTCTATTGGAAACACTGTTACCTTATGCAAACTCATTTAGCAGGCCTACTTTTCTAAATATGACACAGATGAGGTACCCTTTTCATGGTCTGAAAAGCATTTAGAAGTGAAAGGAAGGCTTTTTATTCTTCTACATTTTTATTTATTCCCTCTGGAGCTGAAAAAAACCAAAACCAAAATGGCAGCCAAGAGATAATCAATATCCATGATTTGGGAATCTTGGCTGTAATCTTGAACTCCAAGGACAGGGCGAAATCTGAGCCTTTTAAATTTTCACCTGCCAGCAGACCAAACGCATTACTGAAGCACGTTCACTCCAGTAGTTGCAGATGTTTGTATTTTCAGAGAATGAGGAAATATTTACTTCACGAAAAACAGGAAGAGTTTATGCAACACTCTTGAATTAAGCTGTAAGCCCAGCCCGTGCCCTGTGCTGCTGAACAGTGGGAAGGAAACACCAGGCTGTGTAAAGCAGATGGACTTTTGTACCAGCTGGCTGCCACTCGCTCCGAGAAACGCTTGACAGACAGAAAAGCATCTGAGGTGCAATTCCCTTCGACTTGTACTCAGGGACACACTGTGCCCCCGAAAGGCAAAAAGGACTGACAGTGCCTGTCTGTGTGTAGTTCAGATTCACTCCATTCCTTTAGATGAATGTAGATTTAAAAGAACTACTTATTCGTCAATGTAATTGAGCCAAAACTACGATACTCTCAACTTTCAAAAAGCAAGACACTGGGTTTTCCTAAATCAGAAATGATTCATTACCCAGAAATGTGTGTAATGTCATGGTGGCAACATCCACTGGTATCCATCTAACAGAGACTCCCAGACCCATCTACATTTAGTGAGAAAAAGCAAAGAACCAATGCTTTACTTTGTTATCCTCTCCTCAGCTAATTTTCTTTTAAATTTCATTTTCAACCCTTTCTGCATTGCAGAGAAGTATGTGTCAACAGACCAGAATTAAAAAGGTGACAAACTGTGAAGAATTAAAACTTCTAATTTAACAGATGAGCAACTGCAAATAACAAAATCTCAGACAAACATAATTTTAATGAAAGGTGACATGCTAGAGATAGGAGCTTTTTTCCCTCTCTCTTCATCAGGTAACGACAAATTAGTTTAGGAAGCCATACAATAATGCTGTGAATGCAATAACAAATTCATATCCTGTGCTGTTAGTTTTGTTTGCTTGTTTGCTTTCTGAAACCATATATGACATTTCTTTTGTAATAGTATATTTTCTTCACACTAGATGTGTCAACATTTGTTCATGTCTGGACTAGCTCTCATTCTTATTACTATCAGGTATAGCTCTTATTTTTCATCTCCTCAGTGGAGCTTTACATTTAAGCCTGATGAGTGATGGGGGGAAGGCTGGCACTGCAGCAGCCTTTCTGAAGTTTCCTAGCACCTTGTGACATTTCACATGTAGAAAACTGGCTGGATATATGTTGGCCACTTGCTTCTAATGAAATTTTCCACTGCAAGAAGGAAAACTAAGCGTGTACGAAAAGGAACATACTGAGCATGAAGTAACACTCCTTTACCCCTTTCAGTGGGGCTAAATCCAGGCCAATAATAAATTCAAGTGGTTTCCCTGAAGTTGACAAGCCAAATCCAGAATCAATATAAAGCAACAAACCTTTGTAGAAGTTAATGAGTAGCCACAGTGATTTACACCAATTTGGGATTTTGGCTCAGTCAGATGCAAACTACCTATCTTAAAGATGAATGCAGTGCTCTTTGAGTACACCCAGCAGTGAATTAAAAGCCAGCAGAGTGCTAAAACCTACTTTAAAAGAAATGGCACTACCTCCTTTACTCAAAGGGTGTAATTTAAATCAATGCATGTGGATTTTATAGGCGATTTGCCTACTGTTGGTAAGCATCACTTGGCTACCTCTCTGAGGATCACATTGAAATAAGTTTTCAGTTGTATGCAATTAAACTCAAGTAAGCACGAAGAAAGGCTGAGTAACTTCAAATGACATTAACAAAATACTGCGTTTACTACATAGCAGGTGGTCACCACATGCAGCATTAGGAATGTCTTAAGCTAAAATGCACTGTCATACATAAGATCACCGAAACTGCTTTTTTGTCCTACTGTGCTTCCAAGTGTAAAGCATGTCAAAGACTTTTGTAAGTTATAGTTATGTGGACCAAATAACCACAAATTTGTTCCAAATCCTATTGAATGAGATTTCCAACTCAGTGACTGGGAGTCTTTGAGGGGTCAGAGTCAACCCCCAGCATCACTTCCAGGTAGCACTCCTGCATGTAACTTCCCCAACAGTTCATAACATGCATGGTATAAATGCCCCTAGATAGCAGAGTCCCCTAATTTTTACCTACTCTCTACTCATATACTCAAAAATAACTCTCTCATTTATTTCCATACTCATGGCAGGTGCCACAGTAAATTAACCAGTGGGAGTCTCTTGTATGCACCTCTGCCTCGCTGGGTATTAATGAGGTTTTTCATTTAATTTCCATTAGGGAGTGATTTCATGAATTCAGCATATGGGACTTACTGTTTAAATTGTTTACAAGTGACACTTTGTCTCTGCAAATGTAAAGTATATACGACAATGGAGGCTGTTTGCCTAAGTAACCCATCTGTGATTAATTGTTGAGAATTTTATGTGATAATCTGAATTTAAACAAGTGCCACAACTTAAATTTTTCCCCTCTGACACATGATATAAGTTACTGCATGAACTAGCCGTGCCTTTTTAGACTGCACCTAAATTTCATCATAAATGAGTCTGGTTTATGCATGTTTGGGGAAAAAGGACTTTACCAGTTAACAACATCCTAGAATAAATAATGGCACTGAGAGGTCATTTTGCTTAGATTATACCTGGCAATTGAAAGGCCAGGAAGTATTAGCAAGTAAATATAGGAAATTATTGGAAGAAATAGCTCAGATGTGTCCGGTGTAGGCAAAGGAAAATTATCACTTATAACTTCACATGTTGTCAAATGACAGCCATCCATTTTACACCACAGTTGAACTAAACACATATATTTCTCACAGCAGTTAGAGACAGTGGTCTGGACTGTTACCTCATTGTGCTGACTTGGTACAAACACAAATCAGCAAGAGGCCAACACTGTCCCTAATATTTACCATCAAAACATAAAAGAGAATTAATGCTTTGGAGGAGAACATGAGAACATTATAGTAATACTTTAATCAGCAAGATAAGCAGCTGTCTTTGCACACTGGGGAAATTAATGTCAGGGTTGGGGAGGCATTGTGGAATGGGAAAATCTGATAAAAACAAGATCTTTGATCACAACAAATTTTTTCCAAGTTGAAGGCATGGCATGGCAGAAAACATTAATGTGCTTGTTTGAGATTTCAGCAAGAAGAGGATTGACATCCTAGACTAGAGACAGCATTTTAAAGTACTCAAAAATAGTTGGTAGGATGGAGATAGGTAACAAAGTGCCCGGTGACAAAGACAAGCAAACACATATTTTTTGATAGAGGAGGGAGTTAAAACAAAGGTAAATGCAACACAAAAAAGCGACATTATCAAAGGGGCAAGGTAGGGAAGTGATATTTGCAGCTGCATTTGGCTAAATAAGAGCAGGCAAAATTTAGATTCATTGAGTCAGCTGAAGGACCTTGCAACAGATGAATCAGGAGTTAATGTGCTTCCTGATATTAAATGTGACAGAGAAAGAAGAAAGCAGTAGCTGGAGATCTGGGCTAGGACAAGA
>NW_009649570.1:3639064-3653886 GCF_000708025.1 Charadrius vociferus
AGAGGCTGAGATGAGTGAGCAGTTTAGAATATGGAAAAGTGGATGGAATATGACCAGGAAAGATCAGGGGACAGGTCAAACAGGTTTCTCCTCTTCTTTTCTTCTGGAAGAAAGCAGAGGAGAAACCTCTGTATGCTTCTATCAACTTCAGCCCTGACCTATTGTTGAAATCATTCCTGTCACACTAAAAGAGAATGTGGACCCTGTCTTGAGAAGGAGAAAAATCAGTCAAGCAAAAGAACTAGTCAATACAAGCATCAAAGACAGCAGTTCTGAACCCTGGGCAATTTTTAGCACAACAGGTGGTGCCAGGATCATCCCTGCACCATCTTGGTGACTTCTCAGCTCCAGACTAATGAGGAGCGTTCACAAGACTAAGTGATCTGATGTGGCCTGATTGCACACCCTTCACATGGCATGCAAGAACTGCCCCATTATATTTATTCCTCTTTAAATAAAACAGAGCATCCTCTCTGGGAAGTACAGTATTTATTAGCTGTTCTTATGAAGATTGCTATTTACCTTCCAAGCTTTCTGATTTTGTTGCAGATTCTTCTTTGAATCTGCCTATTGACATGTTCAGCACTTCTTATTCCAGAATAATTTTTTTTATCACCCTTGTAGATCTTTTCAAGTCGGTGACAGAGCCTTACCGTATGCTTTCACTGCCATGTAAGACTTCCTCCTAAATCACTGCTAAAATATAAATATATATTCCAGCCTGTAGAAGAGCCTGGATCCAGGTCTTATCTGTAAGATCAAAATCTGGTAACAAACTCCCACTTACTAGAAAAATCAGATCCTGCAGCAGGGGGTCCTGGCTTCCCTGCCTCTAATATGGAAGGATCTCTTTAAATCAGACCTTTCCTTAAGAAATTAACTATCATACTGGCTTTATCAGAAAGAGGAAAAGAATAGATGTCCCACTTGTTGCAGTTTCTTTCTGGAGCACACTAAATTAAATAATAAGCCTGAGAATTAATTCAACAGGGACAAAATATGTAGAAATTATGTATAAATTAAAGCATTCATTCAGATTAACAAAAATACTGATGGTACGATGGAGAACCATCTGTACTATGCCATATGTCAGGTAGAAGGACAAATAAAATCAAATAACATCATTAATAATCTTTCCGGGAATAGTTAAATATTTTCAATAAATTAGATTTATGGAGATCATTACATTTTTTAAGAAAGACCATACTGTTGCCATTATTTATGAGTAAGATGCAGACTTAATGTAGAATATGTCACTTAAATATCTTAAATAGCACTTAAGTAACTACAGTATTTTATGAAACCTTCTCTATTATTTAGTAAATTTAGAAGCCTGGGAACAAGCTATCCAAGTTTCAAACACTCTTAATTTCAACCAAAAGAGGAAATAGGAGCCCAAGTACAAATTAGGATCTGGAATCCTTGGAAGTGCTGTGAAACAGGTGTTCCTCAACTCTAAAAATCTAAAAGTAAAGGGAGGAGGGAGGTTGCAAGTCACGTAAGCCATGACTGCTCTTTGGGGGTTTTCAAGGATTTATGATACTTTTGGAAGCAAGAAGGATCTTTCTGTACAAAACTCTTCCTAAAAATCAGGTCTGTTCACTATAGCTAAAAATAGAAAGTACCATCACTTTGATAAAATAATCCTGAGAGAACATGAACAAGGCAGTCAGGCTGCACATCTGCACAAGTTCCCTGAAAACAGAGTTGTGGGAAGAAACCAAGAAAAATAGTTTGCAAACACGTGCAAAAGGGGATATAGAAAGACCAGTTAGACCACTTCCAACCCAGACCCTTTCCTGTCTCAGCAAGATTGAACATAGCAGTGCAAAATACTCTGTGAGGAATAATCTGGTTTGAAATTTTCTGCATTGTCCATTAACATGAGGTTTCCACTGACTCCTTTTGTTCCTAACTGTTCTTAATGTCCTAGAGACTTTCCCAACAACTTTTTCTTAATCACATCCCTTCACGTTCCTTTGTAAACAACCCATTTCCATTTTGTTCATGCACATTCAGCATTACTAGATTCTAACATCTCTTCTTGTGTCCCAAACAAACCACATTTCAGTTTTGTAATCCTTCATTTTAAGTAAATTCCTCCAACTGTAATAATGACTAATCTTTGAACTCCGTTCAATTTGTCAAGATATTTATCTCCAGTGAAAGTACCCCTACATCTAAAAAGCCACAGAAGGGAACCTTATTTTTCTGCTCCATAGCATTATGACTCTGTATGCTTCTCTAACTTTTTGCTGCTATGCTGCAAAATCATCTCTAATTTCCGATCTGTTACATCCCTGAACTTTGGTAGTGATATGCTTTGCTAGGTCTCTCCCTCCTACTGAATTTCTTTCATATTAATTTCCTCTACATAGACTTCTTCCATTTTCGATGGCTCCAAGGCTTCTAAAGCTTGCCTGTTATTTTTGGTCTATACTTTAAGCTCTTTTTTCTTTGGTTTGGATTTCTGATATTTGCAACTTTTCACAAAGTAATGTAATCTACGGATTTCATTAATTTTATTTTTCTGCCCTTTTTATAATTATAAAAACTAACACAAGTATCTGTTAAGATGAGATTAAACACAAGAAACATTCTTGTAGCAGCCTGTACGCTGCTACTTTATAATTTAGTGATTCATCCTTCTTCCAGATTTCAACATATATTGCATGTCCATACACAAATCACTTGCTTCAGGATTCATTTTCAGGTACATGAAGAATTCATATAAGTCATATTACACCTAGCATGCTCTAGCCAGTGCCTAATGCTGTAATTCACTTGCAAGAACAGCACTTGAGTTTGAGTGGCAAGGTATGTCCTCTGTGAACCCAAATCACTTCTTGTTTATGTCTCTAGATCATTAAGGGCTTTCATCAGTATTCTCTTAATTGGGGTGGGGGGAGAGGGGAACTAACTCCTTTACACAGTTGAATTGCACTGGTAGTCTCTCTGGCATCACAAAGAGGAGACACTGCCATCTGTACCTGCTGCACCTCAAACACCACTCTGAGGCCACTCAGACTCCCATGGAGAAATTAGGGCGTGAGAGGACAACAGGACCACACTAATACAGAGGTATAGTTTCTGGACCTGCACTACACAAATGCTTTAAACAAACATATTTGTGCAGGAGAGTATGCTGTAACCTACTGTATGTACAAGCTGTCCTGGTACAGATCTTTGCTATTCTGCTTAATTCACTGTAACTATTAACATTCAGAGCTAGTTGCAAGATCAAGACCGTAGTTAGGTTCTCTGCGGACATAAGACGGCAGAAAGATCAGCCACAGAGAAATGCAAGCATTGGAAGCCTGTTGGGGAAATTATGGCATCAATCCTGCAAACATCCACACCTGTGACACGCAAAAAAGGAGGGACACACAAAGCAGGAAAAGTTCCATTGTATCTAAAAGCTGAGTTTGTCAGGCATTTGGAGCATCACTACCTGATGAAATTTCCTTTCAAAGGAGCAAATGAGTTTCCAATACATTTTTTTCAGAAGCAGGGACTAAAGATTAGTCTTAAAACCTCATTTCCCTGTCTTTTTAGCCAGGTAAAGGTGGCCCCAAAGTTTGTGGCTACAAACATCTGACAAAATATAAGCACACAAGGAAGTTTTCAGGTCTTGAACATCAGATGTTACAGTAGGAGCAATTCCCTGTCTCCTCCAAAGATGAGAGACAACAGACAGATACAAATAGAGGGCAGCACTGGGAAACTGTAAGCATTGATCAGCATGGGGACAGATGCAGGGTATAACTAACAGCCTG
Organism: Charadrius vociferus; assembly: GCF_000708025.1. Classification (NCBI taxonomy): domain Eukaryota; kingdom Metazoa; phylum Chordata; class Aves; order Charadriiformes; family Charadriidae; genus Charadrius; species Charadrius vociferus. The sequence continues at coordinate 3,642,841 of NW_009649570.1, forward strand.
GCAGCAGGGAGACTGGACCTGATTCAGATGTGCAGGTGTTTATTGGGGGTTCTGAGTTCTTCCCAGCCACCAGGAGCTCACTGGGAAAAGTGAGCCACTGTCCTTGGCAGGGGCTGGGGAACAAGGTCTCAGTTTCTAAAATCAGGAAGACCTGTGAAAGTGAAGTGGAGTCTTCCTGCTTATTACATTCCTAGCTATTTCATGCAGTCCTGGGAATACAAGTATTTTAGAATTTAAAGTTTAAAATGTTAATATCAAAGATTTGCTCAATCTATGCAGTTTCTCCCTAGCTGGTGTTTATTTTGTCTAGCTTGGAAAAGCAACTTTGTGTTCTCTCTGTGAGTGTATATATGTGTGTGTGTGTGTATGCATATATATAAAAAATGCATATGTTTATAAAATACATATATAGTACTTCCCTTAGTTTCAGAATGTCATTCCCTGTGGCCTTACCTCTATTACACACATCATTCATTAGATTATGAAAACCATTAATGTCAGGCAGCAGAACCAAATGAATTCACTAAGGGACCACCGTTAGCATATCAAGTAGCTATTTCTCAGCTAAATATTCCTGACAGCCCTCATTACATATGATGGATGGGCTTTATAAGAGGTAGTAGTTCCAGAAGAAAATAAAATCTCAGCATTCTACCACATGTGGCCCAATAACTAGATATCATTTTTTGACTGTCGGTTTGCATTTCTTTCCTTTTTTTTCTTTCAGAATGAAAGAGTTGTAAAACTCACAAATAGATTAACTGCATAATTCAAAATTCATTAAAAATTGTGAGCCTAATTTAGGCTAGTTTCTGGATTCTGCAGGTGCTTTAGTCATGGGATATCAAACACTGTGTGTCATCATAGCTGTATTGCCAGCAGCCTGTCAGAAAGAAAGAGATATAACTGAAAAAGCAAGTAAGGCTGGATTTTAAAAGACTATGTATTGCAGAAACTTTTTATGAGTTGAAACCCAACATTTTCTAAGGTGAGAAACCCAGTTTTAAAAGAAAAAAAAATAACCATAGCAATGTCTTCACGAGTAGATGAATAGTTATTTCAGAGCCTCATGAAAAACAGGCAATGGCAAGTGGAACCACAAACAAGCACATCTAAATATTTGCTACCACTTGCAGTCTTCTGCTAGATGGGCACATCTGTGGCAATTGATAACACCCTTTTAAGAGAATACAGACCTCAGCACTTCATTTTACAATGTGATGGGAAACAGTTTGGAACTTTCTGCTGTGCATTTCCCTGTAAATGTCAGTAGTGGACCAGATATACCACCAACAGAAGATTTGGCCCTTACATGCATAAGACTGAAGCTTTTTTATTTTTAAAGTAGAATTGACATTCCTATCCTTGGACAGTTGAAATTGAGTGATGTTCAAGGGATCAAATGATCCCTTGTTCCTCAGGGGTTGGTACTGGGACTGGTGCTGTTCAACATCTTTGTTGGTGACATGGACAGTGGGGTGTCATGGACCCCTGTGGCGAGGTAGACACACTGGAGGGGAGGGATGCCATCCAGAGGGACCTGGACAGGCTTGAAAGGTGGGCCTGTGCCAACCTCATGAAGTTCAACCAGGCCAAGTGCAAGGTCCTACATCTAGGTCAGGGCAATCCCAAGCACAAATACAGGGTTGGCACAGAATGGACAGAGAGAGCAGCCCTGAGGAAAAGGACCTGGGGCTCTGATTGCTGAGAAGGTCAACATTAGCCAGAAATGTGCGCTCACAGCCCAGAAGGCCAACCGTCTTCTGGGCTGCATGAAAAGAAGCATGGCCAGCAGGTCGAGGGAGGTGATTCTGTCCCTCTACTCCATTCTCGTAGGACCCCACCTGGAGTAATGCGTCCATCTCTGGAGGCCCCAACATAAGAAGGGCATGGACCTGCTGAGACAGTTGGGGTTGTTCAGCCTGGAGAAGAGAAGGCTCCGGGGGGCACTTTACAGCAGCTTTCCAGCACTTAAAGGGGGCCTACAGGAAAGATGGGGAGGAACTCTTTATCAGGGAATGTAGTGATAGGACGAGGGGCAACAGTTTTAAACTGAAAGAGGGTAGATTGAGATTAGATATCAGGAAGAAATTCTTTACTGTGAGGGTGGTGAGACACTGGAACAGGTTGCCCAGAGGAGTTGTAGATGCCCCATCCCTGGAAGTGTTCAAGGCCAGGTTGGATGGGTTACTCAAAGGAGTAATGTGGTCTAGTGGAAGGTGACACAAGTTAGCTGGCCTTGGTTGTTACAGCAATAAGTATAAGCAAGAGCCTCTCTGCATACCGTGCCTTGGCATCAGATATAAACATAGGTCTTATCACTCTGAGAGAGCGAACAATGTCTGCACAATATGCAGTTAATTTCAGTAGTTAGAAGAGGCCTGGCTAAGAAGCAAAGTTACTGAACAAAATTGGTCCTGTTTTACCTCAGACCAGGACATACATAAATAAACATTCTGAGTGGAGACATCTCAGTCCCCAAAAAATCATTCATTGATATTGGGACTAAAAAAACATTCTGAAAAGTTGAGTTGAAATACGTTCTGCTACTCATTCACACCCTTTTGGCCAGCAACTGTCATTCAGCTTGAGGATATCTGGGACTACGCAGAATGCAAAAGGGAGTTCCCATCTCCCTAGCAGAAGCCATTTACATCAGTGTATTAGAAGATGCCTTGCGCCTCTCTGTCAATGATGGCACGACTCAAGTCCCAGGATCTTCTTGAAAATAAGAATTAGGAGGAAGGGCACAATTTGGGGAAAAGTATGTTTTCCATCATACTTAACCACTTTTCATTGTATATTACACTAGTTTTGGAAATGCAAGAGGATACTAGATTCAAATAACTTTAAATCCTGCTGGCCCCCAGCTACGTGTGAAGAGGAAAAAAAATACTTCTAAGACACTTCTTAACTACTGCAAGTATTTGGCCAGCAGTTGGTGAAATCTGTCAGTCTGTATTTTTTTATGGTACTATTGCCTGCTAGACCAACAAATCAAATTGTAACACACTAGCCATTTCTATCTCACTCAAAATGCCTTCAAATATTTCCAGACCATCAACAAATTCCCAGATGTAGACTTTGGGACATATTTTGCCAGATTATCTACAATTTTCTAATGAATCAATGTCTCCAGGAACCGGATTCTGATTTTTCTGAATTATAGCTTTTTAGTACTTTCATGCTTATAATTAAATATCGTATGTTTAGTACAGTTGAGACAGAAGGAAAAGCCCTGGATCACAATGGCCTTCCATGTGACATCATGTCTTTGTGCAAACTTCCCAAAACATCTGATTTCTCCAATTGCACTGTGACATTAAAAACTTGTATTGCATGTATGGGAGAGCTTTCCTTTTTTTACCCTAGTTGGCCACCTTCTTCCATGCACATTTTTCACAAATTTCTCAGTTTATATTTGCCAGTCTGGGTCTCATTTTCTTATCCTCTGCTCGTCTTTGCAATTTCTTTCGTTGTGGTTTTTTTTTTTTCTTCCTTTTGATTACTTGTCCTGCATACTCATGAGTTAATGTCATTTACTATTTCATTCTTATGTTGCATACTCCTCCTTCCATACCATTCATGAAAATGTTAGTTAAGACACAGCTTCTCCAAGGACACCTACTGCTCTCCTTATTGTCCTTAAATTATTATGCTTTATAAGGGATTTTTTCTTGGTCCACACAGCATTGTTCATATTTGAAACAAAAAGTCAATTAATGTTCCATATCTATTTTCATGGGAACCACTATCAAGTGTTTTCCTTAAATCTAAGTACATATCTCTTGTGGTTCTTCCATATACTGATTTCAATTTTTTTTTTTTTTCAAAAACTGCCATATAATTTGTCTAGCATGATTTATTATCAATACTGCTAAATTTTCATGGTTTTATTACCCTCTAAATCTGAAGTGATTTGATTTAAATGAGGCAGAGGACTTCTTTGCAAACCAAATCATAAAACAGCAGGGTATTAATTTTATTATTATTCAGAAATGAGTGTTATTGCAGATTCAGAAAATAGACTGGACACCTACTGCACAATGATCACCAATGCCACATGCTGATGTGGCAGGAGGATGTATTCAGTCAGTTTCTTTTCGCAGATTTAACTGCCACCTCGTACTTGTTAACTTGTTTCAGCTGTTGTTTTTTTCACTGTTATTCAGATGAAGAGTTTCACCAGTAACAGAAAGAGGTTCATTAGAAAAACTCATGTAAAACCAGAGTGAGATAGAGGGAAGACATTCTTTAGAAAATTGCTGAAATCATTGGAATAACATTGTTTAACTCCCAAATTATTTTTTTTTTCCTTACAGTATAATTCTGTAGCATTTACATGCACAACACTTCTGGGGTACCTCCAACCAGTGTAGGAAAAAGCCCAGATTTTTCAAACGGCTTGTCATTCTAAGTACTACTATTTGGGTTTTTTTTGGTGCCCAAACTCAGTGAAGTGTGTTTTTTTCTTAATGTGTGATTCTTCAGAAATGCAGAGTGCTCACCCTTTGAAAATAAGTGCTCTAAAGCAAATGAAATTTGCCACCCAAAAATTAAAGGCCCCAAAAATAAATGCTTACCTTTGAAAACCCTCTCTGATACAATTATAAGCAGTTATAAAACTACAGAAAAACAGCTAGCTAGCAATAGCATTTTCAACACTGTAGCTCAAGACTCCTGGCCAGGATGTGCATTGAGATGTCTTAGATTTTAATGGAGTTGTAATGAAATATAACAACAGTAATGCTTACTGCCTATGAAAGCACTAAAATGTTTACAATTACCTTTCCCAAACAATTAACTACAACATAATATTAATACAATAGAGATATTTAATACACAAAAAGACTATAAGGGCATATTTGCAAGAAATACTCTGAATGTTTCTTCAGACTACCTCAGATTTATTCTATCAACAGTTACATTGAAATGAAAATTAATAATTTGTGATAGAAGTTCAGTGCAGGAAAATCAAGTCTGCCACACGTTGCTTGTGAAATATTAGTTTAAATACTCAGTTTTTATCAACCAGTATGAACAATAAATCACAGAACACTTCACAGATGATGCAAACTGTCTAATAAGAGTAAATATATTAATTGCTTTAATCTTCATAATTACCTGTGTGTTCTCATATATTAATTCTCATTATTCCCACTACCTGGAGAATATTTTAAACAGAAGTTTATATACAAAGCTATGATATATCTTGAGAATTTAGAGTAGAGATGTCATTCAGTAGGGCTAAAATCTTAGTCTTCCCTAGCTAGATATCACTTCAGAAGTCTTTCCACTGAACTGTAGGAGTCAATATGTCTGGGGAAGAAGATAGTATGCTTAAGACACAGCCATTGGTCTGGTTCTGCCACTAAGATGCTTTTCATGTGCTCTTCTTTACGGTATTTCATTTATTTATCATTTCATTTCTCTATCTGCAAAAGAGGGACACTAATACTGGCCTCTTGTAAAATGCTTTGAGGCTTATGTGCAAGAAATATAATAAAGTCTAGCTATTATTTATCATGGCCCATTCTTACATCACATATAAGTCAAATCCAGAAATAGTGATAGATTAGTATCCAGTATTAGATAGATCCACTTTTTTAAGTCTTGAGTATCAGAAGATGAAGCAGTTGTTCTGTATTATTAGAAAAAAAAAAGATGAACGGGTAGACCAGAAACTAAATCGCACTTTTTTATTCTTCTTGTAAGAAGTTTCTGTGCATCTGTCCACGAGGACTAATTGATGTTTCAGTCATTTCCGTCCTTTTGGACCTCAGCTTTCACAAATGCCATTCACTCTGTATCTTCATTCACAAGAATATTAGAAAATATTTAGACATATTGAATATACAGACATTTCAGCAACACATCCCCAGATGATAGACAGAGAAATGTACAATGCTACAGAGTTAGACTTGAGAGTATACAATGGTTCATGGAATATTTTCAGTATTACAACTGAAACAGGGTTACAAACATTTTCACGTTGCCATCTGTTGTTTCAAAATTAACACATTCAGAAGAAACATTAACTGGAGGTCCTAGATTTTATAGGGTGTAAGGCAGCAAGCAGCATACTTTACTTCCATTGCCATCTTGGACTGTTTGCTTTCCCCGACCAGCCTCCATGCACATCAGTAATCTATATGAATAGGAAGATGCAGTCTCAGTGGTGATGGTCCCTCTAACCTTTCAGGAGGTTTTTCAAGACAGGCTGTAATCAGGGGCAGTGCCTTGTAGACCCTCCCCGGAGCCCCACAAGTGGGATGTGCAGATAAACAGCAGCCACCTTATGAATGTTTGATGGCAGCATTGCCAGTGGTATTTACATTATTTTTACACAGATTTACACCTGCATAGTGAATAAAAACAAGAACTGTTCAGACATAAGTGGCATATTTACACATTAAAACAGCGGGAGCCTGTAACAGATGAGCATACTGCTTTCATGCCAGCCCTGCTCATTGTGATGCTTGCTGAGAAGATCTTCAAGGCATGCCGTTGCTGCTTCTCTCTGATTTCAACCATCTACAGTCACTTAATCCCACCTGAATCCTTTCCCTCTTGTAGGATCAACTACTTTGTGTTCTCAGAGACATGCAGTCACAGGAGATATGAGATCAACAGACCAATTCCAATTAAAGCTTCATTTTCACAATGTGTGGTGCAGAAAAGGTAAAAGAAGCAGATATAAAATAACTTATTCCTCTCTTCATATGCATTTGGGAAATCATGCAATGCAGGTCCAGAACAGGTAGTTTTCTTCTAACATGGTATAGGGCATTGGCTGGATCAGAGTTGTTCCCACCATATTCATTCCAGTGTCTCTTTTACAGGTGATAGTGTATGTGGTTATATCCGGCTCTGATATCTTGACATAGTATCTACTTTGTGGGAGGGTATGTCAAAATAGAACGTCTAAGTCTCCACTGTGAAATTTCCGTTGTTGAGAAAATGGCCAACAACTTTCTACACAACATTTCTCTGTTGGTTTCTCTATCAAGTTTATTAGAGCAGACGTGTATTAGAGCCTTCAGAAGCACTGGTTTTGGGGAGATTCACATTTCTTTGTGAAGCTCTTCACACTGGCAGTTAGTCAGGCGGGAAAGGGAAGAGCAACATAAGGGTACCTTTTGTGAAATAAGACACAGAACAGAAGAGAAATAAAGAAAATGCGACAGCAGGGATGAGGGAATGAGGAAAGATCTGGAAAACCAAGAAAGACAATAACAACTTGTGGTAGGGATTCATAAAGAAAAGTTGAAAACTTAAATAAAGGAGAAAAATACTATAAACCACAGGGCGTGGGGGTGACACAGGGAGAAAAGAAAGAAAAAACAGGAAAAGAATAAGTTTATGAGAAGGGATATGTAAAACAGAAATAAAAGTTTCTTTGCAGCAGGCGTCTGTAGATTAGGAAAAGGAAGAAGAAACTAAGAAAGCAAGTGTATGCAGACTAAATGAGCGCTCTCAGAAGGAGGGATACAACGGCTGCCTTTAGCAAATACACAGCACTCTAATCCTAAGCCGATACTGCCAGGAGCCTTAAGACTTGCCTGAAATAAAGCTTAAGGCCAGATAATGGAGCGAAACTTGTGCAGGCATCATTAATGTATGATCTTGCTTTGACTGCGAATGACGATAATGCATGAAGATATGACCCTCTCCACAGCACCTGATACTGCAATCATAGAAATCTGGCAGCACTGCCTCACCAATATAACATTGAGGTGACTGTTCTTTCTTTTCCAGTGATTTTTAGGCTGTTATCCTTCTATTTATAAACCCTTCATTTGCTGATTACCATAAATTTCCCATAGCACCTTCCATAATAACCCAACATAAACAAAAGCACCAGGATGTGAATATTAGGGAAGAGAAACAGAACTGGAATCATATAAAATAATCATATCCTCCTCCCTACACAGAGCAAAAAGCAAAATTAATCTGTTGTTGTGTGCATCTGTGGACTTCAATAGTATGGTCACAAAAACCACTTTTACATAAGTTTATCTCCTAATCAGTGAAGTAATAGAGAAATACCAAAATGCATAGGGACAGAGTGTGCTTAAAACGGACAAAAGCCAAAGATAACAGTTTTTAAAACAGCAGTTTTAAAACAGTGCCAAAATATTCTAATTCTCTGTGATGTCTCAGATGTAGAGAGATTTTTTCCCACTAAATATATTAGGTCTTTTTCAGTTCTTCCTCTCTTTCTTGTCTCCTCTCCCAAATGGGAGTGGAGAGATATGGAAACTGAGCAGAAAAAGAATAACTGTCTTTATGAAGAGATGTGTTCTTATCAGAGCTGAAATAAAGAAATGAACTGCCATTTTCATCCTAAAAAGAAGCACTAAGTAGAAGCACACATTTCTCATGAGACTCCCAAGTCAAGTTTGGAAAAAGCATTCAGCTAACTATATCATAACACTGAGAATGACTGAACTTGATTGTCAGGGAAGTTTGGGGGTTTTTCCCCCTTTACTCCTCCCTTCCTACCAACCATGAATCTACTATTATCATGATTTGCACATAAATCTGAAGATGAATTAAAAGCATGGCATGATTCCCAACCATACCCATCTCAACAAAACATATTTTTCAGATTTAGGATTCTGCCTGGGAGAGAAATGGGTATCTATCAATGGCTGTGAATTTGAGCAAGAGTAGCTGACTATGGCAGCAGGTGAAGAAGTGCACAGAAACATCTTGTGGATCACAATGATGAATTTCTCCATGTTTATAGATTTCCAATACATTAAAATTATTTGCTTCCCTACATATCCAAGTAAAGGTTGCTCACTACTTGCCTTTGCGAGAAAGGGCTCAAATGAAAAAAAACTAGTGCATGACTAGCACTAATTCAGAAATACTGGACAAGTTAATGGGCCTCCTTTTTTTCCAAGTAATATTTCCATGCAAGGGTGTATGTTGGCACAGTTTGCCCTTTGCAAGTGCTATATTTTTCCCCACATATAATTATCCTCTTATATACACACTTCAGTAGGTTATGGCAAGCATAAAGCCTGCATGTTTGCATGAGACGCCATACTGCTACTGCTCTGAAACTACAACATACAAGGCCACTTTTAAAATCTTGTGAGCTCCTTAAAATCAACTTATATCTATTTCTTTCTTTGTGCATTATATGCACAAAAGATTCCTTATACAACAAAAAGAAGTTTTTCTTGCCAGAGTCACATGGAATCCAAGCATAAGTTCAAATGAGAAATCAAATGTTGTTTTTGTAGTCCAGGGTAGTTATAATTTGGATAGATTGGCAAGAAGTCTTGTCCTCCCTCTGTAAAAGAGTTCAACCACAAATGAGCTATCTACAAGTCAGACAGGTAAAATTTGATGTCCTCTCCAGCAAAAATATATTACTCTAAATTGTCTTTTGCTTCTGAAAAATATAAAATATATTAAAAAATACAAAATTACAAAATTTCTGTAATGGTTGTACAAGAGGTAAACCTGCTATCTATATTGTCTCTGTGTAACTTTTCCATCATTCAGCATAAAGAAAACGAAAATAAACTGCAGGGGTTTTTTTCCTTAATATTTCATGACTGTCTGCTGTCATGGTTTTCTTTTTAAAATGTAGTTATTACTAAAGGCATGCTCCATTCAATGACACATCCTAGCTTTCTTGCAAGCATGAGATAATTCCTAGTTCTACAGAATGAGAGAGCCAAACTAAGCTCCTTTCTTTGCAGTATCCAGAGTGTATTTTCTAACATTTAAAGTTAGAAGCAGTATCCAAAACATCACAGTGTATCTACTTAAACAATTGAATGAATGCCAAATTCCTTATAAAAATCTTAGGTCCAAAAGTTCAGCCTAAATCAACTCATTTGTTTTATTTTGCTTTGGCCCACAGAACTGGGGAGCAAATAACACACCTCAATCTATTCATTTTTATGAAATGTTGTGCCAGAGGAATTCTTTTGAAAGCATGTTTGCTGCATGAGGATGTAGTAGACACCATAAAGGTGCTTGCCACAAGAGGACTGTACATATGAATCTTTAATTCCTCCCTCAGTGGCTGGATTTTCTGTGGAGGAGATTCAGAGAAATTCCCCAAACTAATTAAGCAGACCTCCAGCATTATTAAGATTTGTCCTGTGAGGCACAGAAAAGAACAGCCCGATATTAGCGCTGCACAGCAACTGGGAAACAGAATAGCACTGCTTCAAACCCATCTCTGCTCAGTGGTGTCTGAAAAGCATTTGCAACTGACTGCTAACAGTGACTCACATTAAATGGGACAGTTGGCCGCATTTTAAAGAATTAGTCATATAAGATTTCTGGAGGGGTATGATTTTCACTGTGTGCTGGAGTATATTCCGTCAGATTTGAGTCTGGTCCATATTACAAAAACACTTTCATAAGTGAGCAAACCAGCACCCATGATGATAGCCTTAGGAAGAGCAAAGGACGGAAAAATCTGAGGTGGAATTGTCTTATGATGATTCCTGTAGGTCATGATAGAAGTGGCAGGGGAAATTTTGCTTTTTTTCCTCCTAAGCCATTCACATGCAAGTATATTAATTAATTCTCCACAGCCAGAGCATTTTATTTAATGAAGAAGTTATGTGGGAAAAAGAAAAAAACAGCTGGAAACAGAGAACAAAATTAAGACCTTTTTCTCTGACTGTGGATACAGGACAAAGTTTACCTACAGAGAGAGCACAAAAAAACAAGAGTGTGAAAAATGGCAAGGGAAAAGGATTGTGTGGTGGAAGGGGACAGTAGCATTCACTGCTGGTTTAGGGTCCGGTTTCAATTTGTGTAAAACTCCCTTTAATAAGTTTGCCTTATTAAGATGATCCAGTAAAAGTCCAAAATGTAACCTAATGGAAATATTTTGATTACATTTTGTCAGATTTTCCCATTAACAATGTTGACTTTTAGTGGCTTTCTTAATTAGACATTAATGGGAACATAAAACAAATTAGTAACAGACTCACCAGTTTAAGCCTGGAAGGCTTATGAACCTGACAGCTAAGAGTAAAAGCAGTTCCCAGAGGCACCTTCCCA
>NW_009649570.1:3653937-3667818 GCF_000708025.1 Charadrius vociferus
TTAGGAAATGATCTCATGGGTTGCATTCCCATGTTCATATTTCTAACCTGATTATTCAAATGCCTCTCTTTTTAGTGCTGGGTTAGCTACTGCAGATATCAACTTGTCACATAAGCCCATCCTATGTGTTTTTTAAATTTAAGTTTGGGAAAGCTGAAAATCTCAACTGATTTGTTAACTGTTCCCTGTCAGCATGAGGGGCTTTTACCATTGCCGCAGAAGGCATTGTGCTTTCCCTCAGCAGTATTGCCAGTGGTGTAGAACTTCCCTTGGAAAAATTCTTGGAAGTTCATAAAACAATGTGAGAACTGTTATAGATAAATTGCAGCAACCCATCTGCTCAGCTTTCTAGTTGGTCTCTTTCTTGTTGTCCACATCCTGCCCAAAGCAGTATTGAAAATAAATGAAATTTTGCTGCTGTTGCTGCAGCTGCAGTTTCTTCCAAGAGAATCTTGTATTCAGCACCTGATCAACAAATCCAGTTTAGCAATGTCTATTAAGAAACACTTTCAGCACCTCTAGATAGGCACAAGCTACATAAAAACTCCCGATTTTAGGACATAGTCAGGGCACTGTGATATTTCTTTCACCAACTGAGTAACATGTTTAGTGATTTTTCTTTTAATATTAGCATAGATGTATTTGAAGTTCACCTATGCATGTGCATAAATCTGAAGCAGTGGACTGTTATATATTACCTTAATGTGTAAATGGGGCCTAACAGATTTCACTGTAATTACTGATGTTCTTTAAGTCAAGAAGAGCCTGAAGAACTGTATCTGAACATGGCCTGCAGGACTACTGGTAGGGGTCTCACAGTCTAATCTTTTTGAATACAACTATTCCCAAATGCATTCATAATTACTTCTTTCCATACACTTTCTGTCAAATCTCACTTTTCAAGTTATGAGAACTATGTACTCCTTACTACAAAGTCTAATTATTTTGGGTTATATTGTGAAGTTGTCCAGAATATTCTGTCTTTGAGCTTGATCAAGTAATTTTTCATTTTTTCTGTCAACCCACTTCAACAAGTTTTTGCGTTTGGCATCATAAGGCAATTTCTGTAGCTTTCAGGACCATTTTTGTCATTCTTTTTTGCTCCTTCTCCATTTTTTTTAACAATTTATAAGAGTCTGGAGACTTGATCACGACAGAGTATTCCAGGGTCTGAGTCAGCAATGCCATACGAAACCAATCCTTTCCAAATTTTCCAAAATGTTTTGTTTTTCTTTTCCATACTGCATAAGTCAGAATGTCACTCAGAGGAACATGCTACATTCTTCTGTAGACCAAGATGATTCCCTCCTGACTACTACTTTTTGATACCTGGATAATCAGACATGTCTGTTCCTGTGAATAACCAGTCTGATAGGTTTTCAAAATGAAAGGAGAAAATCCTGTTCTTTATTTTATGTTCCTGGAGTTAGAGTGGCTTACCATGAAAGGAAAACGTTTAACTGATAGGGATATTTCTAGAATTATTTATTATTAAAAAAATCAGAAGGAAAGGAGAGGGAAAGATTTAGTGACCATCCATGACCTTATTGGGTCTTAATTGCTCCAGAAAAACAAGACACATTGGACTGTTTTTTTCTACCTCTCAATTGTTAAATATTTGCTCTTGAGTAGATTTTCCACAGCTGTCTTTTTGCACTTGATTTTCTTGCTTGATATCGGCCCATCAAACGCAGTCCCAGCACACACGCTGCTCAGCTGCTGTATGTGCCCTTCAGTCTTCTTTAATTGAAGCACAGTTTGCACTCTTTACAGGGATTCCACAAGGACAAAATTTGTGCAGGCAAAATGCCAGAGCAATCTTCACTGGAAAGCCAGATGTTTCGTTTCATCGGTTGGCTGGATGGCAAGGTTTTACCAAGGGAGAAAAGGAGAGATCTGTGCCTTTTTCTTAAATCAGACCCAGAGTTAATTCACTACTAAGTTAGCAACCTCAGATTTTGAAGTGAATTGTTTTTTCACCATTCATTTGGAATGAATTTGAAAGCAAAACAAACAAAGCCAATCAAAATAATTGTAATGCTGGGTAAAAAGAAAGAATTCCAGTGAGGCTTTGAACACCTTATAAATTTCTTCTCAGCTAAGGCACTCTTAAAAGACACATATAGCAAAATGCTGTCATCTGAGTAATAATTAAAAAAAAAAAAAGTATGACAGTTGTGCTTGTTAATTACATTTGTTTTTCTTATGACTAATTTATTAAGGACAATTGAGAAAGCTAAAGCATTTGAACTGATTTTCCATTTGTTTGGCTATTAAAGTTCCTCTGTGAAATGTATGTTTATTTAAAGTATCTCCAGCTACCCATTTACAATGCATTTGTTAAATTAGTTAAGAGACTTTAATTGGGCATTAGGGATTTGTTGTGCTATTCCCAAATCCGTTTACTAAAAATACATGAGAACAGTGAGCAATTTATTTATAATCTTGTTATATTAGGCCATTACCAACATCGGAGTTTTTTCTTAACATGTTTTTAATTTGCATTGACAAAATTCAAGCCATGTTTGCTTTTTTTTATATTTTTAATAGAGCAGCCTGCAAACCGTTTCTAGTTAAATACAGTGGAACCACCTGTTATATTTGGAATGGTGTTAATAGAAGCAGATTCCAGGAAAAAAAGCAACATCAAATCAGCAATAGAGAATACTGTCTTTTTCTCTTTTGTATACCTTCAAGGTCATTTGAGCAGTTAACTATACTTGAGATTATAAATGCGCTGTACTACATTGGCATTATCATCAAATATTCACTTACTAATTTTGATCAGATCCCAGGCATTTCATACCAACTAAAACACAGCACACCAATAAAACTCCTATTAGAATGCTTTGTTTAGTGACTGGCCTATTCTCACCATCATGCTGAGCCATTCTGCCAGACCTTGACATCCCAGCATCAGACCTGTATGTATGAACCTCTTCCATGAGATAAGGAAAAGGACGTTTTTTTAGAACCTTTAGGTTAAAAAAGGCTACTTTCACCCCCCAAAAAATGGAAAAATTGGGACAAAACCCAGTATTTCCACATCTTGTCCAGAGTTCTAAACATCAGGGTTTCTCCACAATGCAGAAGCCTAGATCTGTTTTGTTTGGCTCAGGTGTTAGAAAAATACGGATTATTTAGACAGTGGTTTGGGGTTTTTTTAAATTTCCAGATTGTTTTTTTTTATTTACAGCACTCTCCCTATCAAAGTTCAGTATGTTGTCTACAATGTATTCTGAAAAAAAACAGAAACTTGGTCTTGCGTTTTCATGCAAAAGATGAAGAAAATATCTATGGATCTTTATGTTTTCTCTTAAATTACTTAGCTGGCCAAAAGGCAGCAATGTATGGTGGAGGGTATAGACTTGGCTTTAGCAGAGGTACCCTGGGAATTCTGTCTGAGCTAAAAGCCTCAGACCTGGGAGAATGGATGATGGTGAGTTTCCAGAATTTCAGTCCCCCATCTTGTCTACAAGGCTCCCTACTTGGCCACTACATGTTTCCTGATGACTTTTTTTTTTTTTTTTTACTCCCCTCCTTTCATTAAACAATCATAAAAATCAAACTACCTTCACAGAAAAAGATAGACATTTTAATGTTTTGGGGTTTTTTAACCAAAGACCATTCTATCTGGTGAACCCCCAAATGAGTAAACTATGTACCACGCATTTAACTAGAGAAAAGTTCATAGATTAAGCCCTTCCTTTTTTGAAGTCAGTGCAGGATTTGAAACCCATTCCTACTGATGTGAATGTCACATATAACGTGGCTGAATATGCTGGATTTTAAATATGCTATCTCCTAAACTGTCAATAAAAGGAATAATCTTCATGTCCCTGTAAAACTTTAGCAATAAAGTAAGCAAGAATTTTGACCAATTTGCATACATTACTAGGGGAAATTCTTCCACTGAAACACCAATTTTAAGTTCAAAGCAGAGACTCCGAGAAAAAGGAACCAGATTCAAAGTTTTAGCCCTTCATTAGCCTATTCATTGCCAGGGTCAAAAGATAGCAATGGGGATTTGAATGCCCCTCTGAGATGAGGATGTCTGCACTCCTCTTCAGACGGGGCATTCATGTCCAAGGTCAAGTTATTTCTAAACTGAAGTCTTACTGTTAGAACAACATCGTACAGGCGGATCTCTCTGCTCACCCAGAGCCTAGGGAAAGTCACTGGACCGCTACGCCAAGGAAAGTGGTTCATTCCCAGGAAACTGCATGTAATTAAATGTTTCAACTTTCCAGAACTAATTTTTTCTGTCTTGTTAAATCCATTTGCTTTAACATAGTTTTCACTCCTGCTGACACTGATCCCTTGTGATGTGATGAGTGAGTAAGTTAACAGCTGTAAATGTTAACAAGTAATTTATTTAAGCTGTTATAGAAGTCAGACTGCTTTCATGGTAAGAGAAATCAACACCATACTCTGTATGCCAAATATTTTTACTGAACATAATGTTGTATGAAGCTTGAGTTGTTTTTCATAGCCCAAAGAACAGCATTCTGTTATTATAAAAAAAAAAATTGCTGTCATTTTTCAAAGGACTGCATAACCCTGGTACATGAGGAGACTCCTGAACTTGTACAAATTAGCATAAATGCATCCATTTCAATGGAGCTATTCCAATTTACACTGGCTGACATCCTGATCAAATATGAATTGTTTAGTGAGAAACAAAACACTAAGAAAAACAGAATACTTCAGTGGGGGATATAAAAGAGGGGCATCACAATCATACCTAGACCCTCTCCTGTCATCCTACAAAATGCATGTAAGGTAATGTTTTTTCCCCTTTTCCTGCAAATTATCTACTCAGTCTCTAATGAAAGAGCTATCCTTGCTTGTCTGTCAAATGCTGTACCTTTCCCTGTACTCTGAGAGCCTACAATTAATGACAGCTTGCAAGTAGACCCAAGCACTTCTTGAAGGACCACAAATTCTTTCTGCTTACTTAGGACATGGTTTGATTTTCAAAATCTGTTCAAAAAAGTTTTACTTAGGTTAAAACCTTTATTTTTTAAGAGTTCCATCTGCACATGGAAATAAAAGTTAAAAAATCTTGATGAGTCCTTTTGGGGTTTATGACTGCAATCAAAAGCTTGGAAAGAACAAGACGTAATAAACTGATTGATAGTACTGTACATCCTGGCATAAGAAGCACAGGAGAGTATTTGCTTGACTTTGCAGGAAGCTTATAGCTAAATCTTATATTCAAGAAGCAGAATTAACAATTAATACACTTACATGATTGTTCTTAAGAATCGTAGATATTTAAAAATGTGCAACAGCAGTGGGAAAATGTGAAGACAGTTTTAATTAGTGAAAATGTTGCTTAAATCACAGAGTGGATTTTTATGTTGTTTACTTACATGTTATTTCACATAGCTTAAAGCAAATGTAGTTTTAAATCCTAGGCAAGATAAACACTGGCAAGAAATTTTGAAAAAAAAAAAAAAAGAAAAGTAAAAATTACAAACATGTCACATAACAGGAAGCATCAAGAGCAGCCTTCTTGGTGAACGGAGTTTAGCAGCTAGCAGCTAATATTCTCACAATGCCATCTTGACAAATTTAGCACTCCAAATCCTGAGAGCCCAGATTTATACCCATCTGGCGATACTGAGAGACAAACTCTCATGTATCAGATGTGCTGCAGAGCTAACATTCCCAAGCAGAGAGCAAGTCATCCTGTTTTGATCTCAAACTATCTCCAAACATCACGTATTTACTGATTTTGTTGTCCTGAACATTGTACTATGTCACAACAGGGGAGATAGATCCAGCCATTTGGAGCTGCTGGAGAGCACTCATAAAAAGCCCACAGGCAATCTAGGGAAAAAAGCTCATGCCAATAGTATAGGAAGATGTCTGCAAAGGACATGAAAACATGTTTGCTTTTGTGACACAAATGAACAGAACCACATATTTACAGTAGAGAGCAAGCAGACTTGACAGAAACCTGTAGGCTAGCTGACACTGAAGTTCATAGAATGAATCTACGGTTACATTTGAGTTACAGTGAGTTTCTTGCGAAATAAATATATTTTCAGTGATGGAGGAAAATGTCTCTTTTATAACGTAATCAGTATTGATATTTGTCATACTAAATGCAATAGCAGAACATCAAAAAATAGATGGGACCTGATCTGCTCGTTTTCTTCCTGAAGTAGGAAATCAGGACAGCAGAACAGCAATCCTTGGAGCAGGTGACTTCTCCCTGACTGAAACCAACCTTAGCAAAAGTTCATAGTGTACCAGCATGCCCACACTTACTTATCCATGAAATGGGAATAATGCCTTCCACGTAGATTTTGAGCTTTATCGATTACATCCCTGACTGGACAGTGCCTTTTTTTCACACCTGCAAAGTGTCTAAAATGAGTGGCCTATTTTCATGTAGGAATTACTCCTAAGAGGTTTCTCATTTTGTTCACAGTGGAACTGCGCCATATTTTTATCATAACAAGAAAGCCCTGTAGTGAAAAATAATGTATCATTTACCATGGAATTAATTTCTTCTGACTGAAAATGCTGCTTTTTCACATGTACTTAGAACTCAGGCTCACCTTAGGCTTCTAGGAAGTTTTCCTGACAAAGAAACAGAACTACTGTCATGGTTTGGGCCAGACAGGCCAATGAAAACAAATAACAGATACTCTCCCCCACCTGTCTCTCCCCCAACTCATCCACCAGCCTGCACAGAGCCACAAGGAAGAATTTAATGAAGTTAGGTTACCTTCTGTAAAAGTTGGTCTTGACTTTTCACCCTCTAATGGCAGGGATGAGGAAGGAAATCAAACCCAGAAAAAAAGATGGCAGAAAAAAGATTGAGGGACACAGAGATTATACAAGAGAAGTACTACCGTACAGATGTCAGTCTTCACAAGTGTACTCTATGCATTATCAAGGAAAGAAGAGAAGAACAGAACAGCCAAAAATTGTTATCCAGAGAGAATAAGAAAAAAACTTGAAACTTCTAGGGGGAAAAAAAGAAGTTATGATTGTTTATTTCATCATTATAATGATGAAATAATGATGACAGCTAAATTGGGTTGAAAATGAAGTCCAGGTTTCCCAGTGCTGCAGACATATTAATAACAATAAAAATAGTAATAATAACAATAACAACAGCAGCAAGAATGCTGTAGTCTGAATGTTGATTTCTGACAACTTTCAAAATACAAATTGTATTATTTTCAGGGGTATCCTTTTCCAATATTCAATAGTATCCTGGAATAGGCCTTGTATAATGTTGATGTACTATAAAGTGGAAATGTTTATACATTCATGCAACTTTTAATATACACATACACCTACATTTAGAGGAGTAGTTCCCTCATGCATAAGAATCTGAACTTAAATACCTTAATCCATGTTTAGATAAGCATATGAGTAGCCAGATTTTCAAATGAACTCAGAGCATCGGTTCCTTCGTATTTCAGCATTAATTAATCAGCAATGACATATTTAAGTTTCTTGCTTTACTTATGGACTTCATTAATTATCTTCCCCCCCAAACATAAGAATGTAAACCACAATATATACATGTACATCTATCTATCTATCTATCTATCTCTATATACATACACACACACTTTCAAATAACAAGGTCTAATGAGCCCTTTGCGGTATACAAATGATTAAAAATATAGAACATCAAATTCCCATCTTAACGACACCTCTGAAGGGAACAGCAGGAACAAGAAAATAAAACTAGACCAAATACTCAGCCTAACAACTCCCCAGTGAGGTATGGCAGTCTAGGAAAGTATAATAATGAGATCAAATACAAATTGCAATATGAAAAGTGAAAATTCAATATGCAAGTATGAATAATACAAAATTACATTAGTAAAGTGACATCTTCTATTAGTAGAATTTCCTACAGTACATGAAACCACCTACTTTATGCAACATACCCATGCTCTTTTATATTTCCCAAATTTAACTATACTAAAATACATCTTATGGTAAAGTAGCTGTTTTCATGTGAACCAGAATACTTTAAAGGTAGTAATAAGCTGTATTAGCAGAATGCCTAACCTCCACCCTCATTCCTTTTCTTCAGACTTGACTGCAGACTGTGGCTACACAAACACTCTCCACATAGAGCTCCAGTGGGACTCAGACCTCCCTTAAGCAGCTCTGTCTTCGAGTAGTACCAGTACCAGGGAGAAGGAGCACAAGGAACCTCTTAGGGCTAGACCATCATCTTATTGAAGCTGACACCAACATTTCAATGGGAAATGAAACATGCACAGGCTACAACTGGTGATACACACACACTGGGACACAGGAAAGCCATGTGTGGCCTCCTTGTATATGGTAGCTATTTAGGTAAAATAAAAGATATTGTTCAGATCTACCTCCAGCCTGGCTATGGATAGCAGGGTGCTCACCAGGAGCAAAATTTTATATGGTGCATATTCTTAAAGGGCCTCCACCATACATTTCTTAGACCAAATGTATAGAGAAAATGTAACTTTTGCCCTGTGAGGCAGGATAACACCACTAGATGTTTAGACCAAGGAACACGAATTTTCTCATTCATTTGCACGCTACCAAAGGGGCCATCACTAACCTCAGCAATAACAGCCTATTTCCTAACATATCCTACATTTTTGTCCCTTTCTTTGCCTCTAAATAACCACAGTAGAATCAGCTACATAAATATACCCATGGAAGAAAAAGCCTTCAAGTAAATAAGGTTGCACAAAGTTCATCCTCATTGTACATGGAATTACCCCTTGCAAAGAGAAAGAGTGTTGCTCTTTTATTTGATATGCAGTCCTCCAAAATCCTCCAACACCATGCTGAAAAAACAATAATTCCATTTTCTTCAGATACATCAGGAAATAAAACTACATGTATAGCATTATTTTTTGCTTCCAAGATGAAGGCCAAAGAAAGTTGCAATAGCATACTTTAAATCAGCAACAACACTAGACAGGACGGGTTGTCCCTGGCCTTTATGGATGCCAGGGAGGTCAAGCCTCCCCCTGCTTCTGTGTAGAGACGTTCCACACAGCACAGTGCTGGCAGCCTTTGGCTACACTATTTGCTCTCATTTGTATTTCTGTATTGGATCCAGCACAGTGGGGAATGCTCCTGAGCAATTTATTTTCTCCAACCATTCTGTTCAGCTCCTCTCACCCCTGGGGACTGAAAGGAAATCTTTGACAGGTAGACAGCTCCCTGCATATAAAAAAAACCCCTAACGTCAGAGGGAAATCAGTAGTTGGCCAACCACAGTAAATACAATGAAGGAAAAGAAACAGCAAAAGAAAGACATTTGAGATAAATTGGCATTCAGAGACAGTGTATGAGACAACTGGCTGCCTACCAGTCTACCTGAGGGTATAATGGGTACTGGGAGGTTGCCATATTGTTATCTATATCTTACCTCGAAACCTCTCAGATGAAAGGTGGGATTTCCTGCTGAGACGTCAAAGTTGTACACAGAGCTTTAATTACCATTAGCTGGAGTAATTTATTCTAGTAAAATAAAAATGTCACTGATGAAGACTGCTATTGCTGATGTGACGATTGTTAGGAGCACTGACACACGCTAACACTGGTTTTAATGAGGTCGTTTGGTTGTTTTTCAAAGAAATGTTCCTTAAAATGATACATCATTAGGAAGCTACCAAACACCATAAACAAGAATCCTCTCTGTCATAAAAATATTCACCCTTGTAAAGAAGGCAGCAGAAGACCAAAACATTTAAGTTCCAAACATTTACTTTGGCCAAATGATTGATTTCAAACAGCAGCACAAAAGACAGCACAGTCACCATCCAACTCTTTGCAGATATTCCATAATGCTGTACTTCAGCACTGAATTCAACATGCACATGAAATACAAAAAATATACAACTGGGCATAAAACTTTGGATTCTCACTTGTCCGTAAATTATATTCACAATCTTTTTATAGAAACGGCTTTTGTGGGGGGGGGGAAGGAGATAGGCTATTATATTAGGGTATCTAGTTCAGTACAGGAATACCTAGCAAATAGGTAAATTTTTCTACATAAGAATTTGCTGTAAGGAATTGAACAGTAAAACTGGAGGCCTTGAACTTGCAGGCATTCCAGCAATTTAAAGTTTTGCATTTGAGAAACACTGCCTTCATTATTTTCTACTTCAGCACTTCGGAGTAGGAAGAATTTAGGTCAGTGTTGAGTCTGAGTTGCTGCTGATAACTGTCAACAAATAAAATCTGCCCTGTATTTCATTCTTTATGAAAAATAAGTAAGCACAGGGCAAGGAAATTGCCTGTCTTTCTGAGATAAGAATCTGCTGGCCAGTGCATTTGCATTTTGAAATTACTTTTGAAGACACTTTCCACATTGAGGTTGAGACACGTGAGACAGCATCAGAGAACTGGCCATATTTGCCTTTGTTGGTCCATGGCACTTGAACCTCATCTTCAGGTAAAAAACAGGTATGTTCAGGAGATCTGGTATAAGAACTAACTAAATGGTAATAAGAAATTAGCTTTAACTCTGCTAAATACGACAGTGACTTTGAAGCACAGGAGGAAGGATTTATTTTCCTCTGGGGATGAGAAGAAAAGTTAAAGGGCTTTTTGACTGATAGTAGCTTTTTTCCCATAAGTTCAGTACTATTTCATATGTGGATGGTTTTGTAATAGATTAAAAATAAAACCTCTATAACACATTCTTGAATTTAAGTTATACTGCTGCAATTGTGCAGTCCCAGAACAACTCCAGGTGTGAGTAGAACTCTCTTCTCACTCCTCGGTCCTCTGGTCTGAGAGAATAGTATGTTGTCCTCCAGGGAACATCAATATCTGTGACCTGACACATGTGTTCAAAAAATTAATTTAGGCCATCCTTATTCCTGATGGTACCTGTTAACTTTATGATTGTGTATATGTCCCAGTGAAACCATCATGATTTAGGCACACACTTCAGCTCTGCATGTCATTCAGCATGAGGAAACATAAAAACTTAGGACCTAACCATGCAGAAATTGGTCCTCATACTATGGTAAATTGCCTTGAAAGTTTTATTGGTATTTATACTTCTAGCTCTTCCTTTTACTGCCTCTCACTACATTTTTTCTCTTATATATAAAATGAGGATATTTTTTTTTAACTGAGCTTACCTAATTGCTCTTTCTTGGCAGTAAAGGAAAAAAACTAGAAACTGTGAGTAAAAGCCATTCCTCTTCAAGTACTTCATCCTTTAAAAATGTCCAGGCCATTCAATATGTTAATTAAATTTTAATTAGTCATTTTCTTTGTGCTAGGAAAATGCCTATTGTATTGCTAGAACAAGCAACTTAGGACAGCATGACACTACCTTCAGAGAGCATGCTACTAGTTCTTCTTTACAGGAGAAAATAAACCACGCTGACTCTAGAAGAGGAAAGTATGCTGAAGTGTTTAGAACTGAACCATGTATGTTGAACTGGCATGAAGCAAGTAAAGGCTTTCATGTTTTAATGTGTTTCCACTACTAGATGTTCTGCATTGCCAAGCAAAACGAACACTTTGGAGAATCTCTGCAGTTTACTCAAGGTAAAATCCTGGCCCCATCAAATCAGCAGTTTGAACTGATTTTACTGGAGTCAGGATTTCACCCCAGTCATTGTCCAACCTTCCCTCTAACTCTTCACGTTTACAGTCTTTTTAAATCAGTGTCAGAAGAGACCTCAACAGCAACAGATCCTTGGCTTCACAGTCACAAAGTCAAAAAATAAATATATATAATACTCATCCTCTTCCCTAAGACTATCAAGTCCAATCATAAGTTGTCTCTCTGTCTTTCCCTCAGTTTCTCCCGGATGTGTGTATTAGAGCTCATGCCTCTGTTTACCTTTTAGAACACAATTCTCATCTAGCTTAGGTGCATATTAGATCTTGTGCTAAGATTCCTCTGAAATTAATAGTTCCCCTCTATATTTGGGAAGTCATGGTGGTCTGGTCAGGTTCCTGCCGACTGGAAAAGGGGAACCATAACCCCTATTTTCAAAAAGGGAAATAAGGAAGACCTGGGGAACTACAGCCCAGTCAGTCTCACCTCTGTGTCTGGCAAGATCATGGAGCAGATCCTCCTGGAAACTTTGCTAAGGCACATAGAAAATAAGGAGGCGATTGGTAGAAGCCATCATGGCTTCACCAAGGGCAAGTCCTGCCTGACAAATTTGGTGGCCTTCTACGAAATGGTTACAGCGGCAGTGGACAAGTGAAGAGCAACCGATGTCACCTACCTGGAATTGTGCCAGGCGTTTGACATCGTCCCACATAATATCCTGGTCTCTAAATTGGAGAGACATGGATTCGACAAATGGACCACTCAGTGGATAAAGAACTGGCTGGATGGTAGCACTCAAAGAGTTGCGGTCAACGGCTCAATGTTCAAGTGGAGACCAGTGATGAGTGGCGTTCCTCAGGGGTCAGAACTGGGACTGGTGCTGTTCAACATCTTTGTTGGTGACATGGACAGCAGGGTTGAGTGCACCCTCAGCAAGTTTGCCGATGATACCAAGCTGTTTGGCCAGGTAGACATGCTGGAGGGGAGGGATGCCAACCAGAGGGACCTGAACAGGCTGGAGAGGTGGGCCCAAGCCAACCTCATGAAGTTCAACCAGGCCAAGTGCAAAGTCCTACATCTGGGTCAAGGCAATCCCAAGCACAAATACAGGCTGGGCGGGGGATGGCTGGAGAGCAGCCCTGAGGAAAAGGACCTGGGTGTGCTGATTGCTGAGAAGCTCAACATGAGCCAGCAATGTGCAATCACAGCCCAGAAGGCCAGCTATATCCTGGGCTGCATCAAAAGTGTGGCCAGCAGGTCAAAGGAGGTGATTCTGCCCCTCTACTCCACTCTCCTGAGACCCCACCTGGAGTACTGCATCCAGCTCTGGGTCCCCAACATAAGAAGGACATGGACCTGTTGGAGTGGTTCCAGAGGAGGGCCATGAGGATGATCCATGGGATGGAGCACCTCTCCTATGAGGAAAGGCTGAGAGATTTGGGGCTGTTCAGCCTGGAGAAGAGAAGGCTCCAGGGAGATCTTATTGCAGCCTTCCAGTACCTAAAGGGGGCCTACAGGAGAGCTGGGGAAGGACTTTTCACTAGGGCATGTAGTGATAGGATGAGGGGGAATGGCTTTAAACTGGAAGAGGGCAGGTTTAGATTAAACATTCGGAAGAAATTTTTCACTTTCAGGGTGGTAAGGCACTGGAACAAGTTGCCCAGAGAAGCTGTTGAGGCCCCATCCCTGGAGGTGTTCAAGGCCAGGCTGGATGTGGCCTTGGGCAACCTGGTCTAGCGGGAGGTGTTCTTGCCTATAGCAGGGGTTTGGAACTCGATGATCTTCAAGGTCCCTTCCAACCTAAACCATTCTATGATTCTATGATAACTTACGGACACCGTTCACATCTCCTCTCAGCTGTCATTTTACCAGGCTATGCAAGTTAAGCCTTTCAGGCATTTTCTATAAGGTTGTTGAGTATGCAGAGACAAGCTGGCTCAAGGTAATCCTGAGGTCTGAGATGCTTAGATACAGACAAGGTCTGTGAAATTGACTTCACTACTGCACTAAAAAGGCTGCCCAGTACATAGACAACACCAGGCAACATCTGCCATAAAAAGTCATTCTCCTTCCCTCTGACCATTTTACTAGCCTGCTGCACTTCTTTCCAGTACATCTTTTCTTGAACATGGCCAGCAGAACTCTACCAAATCTGTATCAAGTTAGTCTGCTACAGTCCTACCTACATTTTATCCCATTTTCTAGTCATCTTTTAATTCAGTTGTGCTAATGTTAGTTTCCATATTTGCAATAAATTACTGTTGTTATAAACCCTGCTAAGACTGACGCAAAGCCTTCATTCAGCATGGAGT